>NW_008337447.1:0-845 GCF_000622305.1 Nannospalax galili
AATGGCAATGGAAAAATACAAACAATATGAAAAACCAGGAAAATATGTCCCGAACAAAATCCATGAGTCCTACAGATGAGCACAGCATTGAGAACCACCCTGTAGAACGCCAGGATGCAGAATTTAAAAGAACAAACGTAAACATCATCAAAAAACTTCAAGAAGAACACAAACAACTCAATGAACTCAAAGCAGAAAAGCATAAACTTTTGACTGAAGCTCAAGAATATGCAAATATGTGGCTTAATGAAATATCAAAAAAATTCATAACTTGAAAACAAAATTCACTAAAGAGATAGAAATAGTGAAGAAAACCCAAATGGAAATGAATACAGGACTGAAAAACTCAATAAACCAGTAAGAAACAACAGGAGAATATCTCAAAAGCAGAATCAATGAAATGGAAAACAGAATATCAAGACTGCAGGATAAAGCTGAAGACCTGGACTCCTTAAGTAAAGACTATGCAAAATTAAAAAAAAACAGAAATGGAATACTCAGGAAATGTGGGACAACATGAAACAACCAAATCTAAGTATTATAGGCGTACAGGAAGGAGAAGAAACTCAAACCAATGACTTCGAACAGATCTTCAATAGGATTATAGACGAAAACTTCCCTTAAGATACCTGTAGAGATTAAAAAAGCACAGAGAACATCATTAAGACCTGATGAGAACAGAAAGTCCCCATGGCATTTCATAGTAAAAACATTAAATGTACAGAACAAATGAAGGATATTGAAAGCTGCTAGAAAAAACAGCAAGTTACATATAAAGGAAATCCCATCAGAAGTACAGCTGACTTTTCAAAGCAAACTATGAAAGCCAGAAGAGCCTGGAACAA
>NW_008337448.1:0-1295 GCF_000622305.1 Nannospalax galili
GAACAGGAAGGAAAATGATGACCAGAAGTTTGCTTAATTAAGTCCGATATATTGAAAAGGAAATGGCTTTTCCCTAAAGTACGTGAAGTGTATGTCTGCACGTGAATGTGATAAAAACTTATGTAAAGTATACACAACTTCTTCTGGGAGCTAACTTCACAAAATTGTGTACCTTAGCACTTAGCACCACACATGGAAAAGTTTCCAGTGCCCAATTCGGCAATTACGTGCGTAGTCAGCCCACAACCAGGGGAGCCACACATTTTGAGAGATTTGGGCACATCCATGATGTAAAGGGAAGAGCATGACTGAGAGACCAGAAAGGGAACAAGTTCCCAATGTAAGTATGACTCAGAAAATTACAGCAAAGGTGTTGAGTTTTTTTGTATGTTTATATTTTATTTTAGTCAAAATATTTATTTTTTAATTTGTTTTTACTGAATTTTTGTGTATTTCATACAGAACATGTCAATCAATATTAATAATCTTTATACTACCCTTCCCATGACAACCTCCCATAACCCCCACTGGAATTCATACATTCCGTCGTTTGTATTAAAGCCTACTGTGTCAAGTCAGTCTCAGCTTTTCCTCACATAGTAGTAATCAGTTGCCAATATTTCTTCAGCTAAGATTGGGGCCTGATGTCCATTTCCCCAGTTCTATACTGTATTTTTGTCTGAGTTTGCATGGGACTTGTATATGCTGACACCATTGCTGTAGGTTCATATGAGCAGGATCCCAGGAGCTTGTAAAACTCTTATTTCCATATGGTTGCACACCTCCTCCCTGGCTCTTACAATCTTTCTGCCCCCTCTTCCACTATGGTCCCTGAGCCCTGGGTGGATGAAGTTTAATATAGGAGTCCTGTCCAAGAACCAGAATTCTGAAGACACTTAACCTGTATGCTTTGGCCATTTGTGACCTTTTGTGTTCCTGGTCCTCTGTTGCATGAGGGAGCTTCATTAATGACAATTATTTGTTAGCTGCTAATTTGTTCTCTGGAAAAGTGGAACAGCATAATGGTGTCCAAACAAAATGGCTGCAACCCAGTATCACAGACAAGCCCTCATTTATAAAGCAAAAGTTCTATTCAGGGGCATTGTGTGTAAAGTGGATCCCCCCAACCAGAGAAAGAGGAGTCCTCCAGAATGGAGATCTCGCAGCGCATCATCTCTGTGCACGGGGGTTCTCATGTTGAGGCTATGTCCACTGCCTCTTCAGTGTGCTATTGGCATAAACAGTCAGTTCTTCACCACCCTGACTGGTCCTCACCACATTGGCAACCCATTCAA
>NW_008337449.1:0-263 GCF_000622305.1 Nannospalax galili
AATCCAGGAGTGCATCAGGAAGAGCTTAAGAGTCACACAAAGGAGCTTTTGCAGCAAGCACTGGTACACATTGGCATTCCTGTCAATAAAGTCAGGGATTTTTTTGTCTCTATAACATTTTCAAAGAAGATGACATTTTTCTTTTGTGAATGGTGTAGGTATAGTTCTGGGCACAGGCCAACTAACTGACCTAACATGTCCTCTGATTTTGATGGCACCATAACCTATAAGTTCATGCTTAAGATATTTCTGCTTTTTGGTTG
>NW_008337450.1:0-522 GCF_000622305.1 Nannospalax galili
AGTCCTATCCTATACTCTGCAGTCTCTTATTCTTTAAAACTTGGCCAGTTGCAGCATTCTGTGTTCATTGCACTTTGTTATATAAGAAAGTTTTACTGGTAAGAGTTGAGGGATGAATTAGTTTTTCTCTCTATCCCATGTGCTGCTATTTTTTATGAGACTTAGTTGTAGAAGTTCAACTGTAGATGTGTCACGTAGTACTGGGCATCTCTCAGACTTATGTTCTCTGTGCCTGACCAGATGTGCAGTTCTGCAGTAACCTCCATCTGTTGCAAAATAAAAAATAAAAATTAGAAACATAAAAGTTCTCTGATGAGTACAGTATGGTGTGCTAGTCTGTAAATATAAAGGTGGATATTTAAGCATATAGTAAGAAATTTCATTTGTCTAGACATAAGAAAGAGGCAGGGTCTTCTCTAGGATCTATGTCCTCTTCTACCACGTGTATTTGGCTGAGTTTTCAGTGACACACATAAGTTCTCTCCCAATAAGAGGGTTTTGTTAGATAGCTGTTGATTACCC
>NW_008337451.1:0-312 GCF_000622305.1 Nannospalax galili
TTAAAATTTAAACATGTTGATTATTGGGGACTTTTTTTTGTTTGTTTTTTTGTTTTCCAACAGGGTCTCCTTGTAGCCCCAACTGTAGTGGAACTCACTATGTAGACCAGGCTGGCCTTGAACTCACAGAGATCCTCCTGCCTCTGCCTCCCAAGTGCTGGGATTAAAGGCATGCACCACCATGCCTGGTGATTATTAGTCTTTTAAATTCTATGTCCCAGAGTTCTTGTGGGTGTTTCTCATTGCAATACAGTTCTGGAAGAACTGGTTGGGTTTGGTGGGGACATATTATCATGGGTTTTGTACTTATTT
>NW_008337452.1:0-273 GCF_000622305.1 Nannospalax galili
CAATCCAGGTACCCAGGTGGAAGTTCTGCAAGTCGGAACCGAGTTGCATTGTGGAGTGGCCTCCCGCAACATGGTGGATTGAATTATAAGCAAATACAATCACTCTGTCATTAGTATTATAATATTGACCATTAACATTTTTTCAAAACTCATATGAAGATTGTTAGCAATCTATGCATAGACCATTGTATGAACTGATAGGGTTAGGAAGTACTGTGTTTGTATTACTAGATTATAATTATTTATCTTTTATTAACTTGAAAGTACAAAAAT
>NW_008337453.1:0-397 GCF_000622305.1 Nannospalax galili
TAGAAAAAAAGTTGTAATAAATGAGAAAAAGGTGAAAGTCAGCCATGTGAGAGAACCAGGCTATACACCCAAGTGTGGAAAAGAGGAACTGTGCATATGATAATGGCAATGACCCCTTGGGATGTGGTTTCTGCCATCTTAATCAGGGTCTTTTGGATGTCAATCTGGCTCCAGAGTTAATGGTGAACACTGGAAATACAGAGTGTGCTCTTAGATTTGAGAGTGGTGAAACACAAAGACAGCTAACCCCATAATCTGCTCAGAAGGGACCGTAATGCAGGGTAAGAACAGAACAGTGATTTCCTTTACTTCAGTGAGTAAGCTCATACAGCCTGTTGAGGCCCTTCCATGGCTTATGAAACAGTATTGGCAGCTTCTAGGAAGAAATACCATACAG
>NW_008337454.1:0-738 GCF_000622305.1 Nannospalax galili
GTCCCTTCACATCTGGAGAGCTCATGCAGCTTGAAATCATGTGCTGAGACTACTTTCAGCAGAGTACCTGACATCCTTCCAGACTCCTTTTGAAGTGCCCTCCACAAATGCTCTAACATAAACATGGCCTCTGGCTCTAGGGATACCATGCTTTTCTGTGTGATTTTTCAGGTAGTCAGCAGTCTGGCGGCATGGCAGAAATCCACTTCCATATGTAAATAGAATGCCTCACAAAGTATCTAACAGCCAAAGCTTTTACCACTACCCCCATGGTATAAATATCCTAGTCTTCTCTCAATATTTGGAGCTAGAAGTGGAGCTGGAGCTAGAAGCAGACTTGGAGCTAGAGCAGGAACTGGGACTTAGAATAAAGGCTGTAACACTGAACCTGACTGGACTGAGTTCTGTGTCTCCTGCCTGCAATCTAGCCTCCCCAGGGGGTGCACTCCCTCGTTACCGACTCACAGACATTCTAGCTTTCGCTGTCCTCGCCTTGTACTCTTCCCACATGGTCCAATGGCCAGTGGACCTTGCTTTCTGAGGAAAGTACACAGGTGAATTAAGTGTGGGATTCGGCTGCACAACGCTCCAGCAGCGGAGACTTTCAACACCAGAGCGGCGGACAGAGACGCGAGACCCAAAGCGGCGGAGAAGCCCGCCGTGCCATTCCGGGAGTGCGCCCAGTGGGTGCGCTCACCTATAGAATGGCTCCTTTGTACAACCTGCCAAGGTCAGAAC
>NW_008337455.1:0-747 GCF_000622305.1 Nannospalax galili
ATACTGCAGAAATGTTTGCATTTTGGTGAGACAATTTAATAAAAGCTCACCGTTTCAAGGGAAAGTGGGGAACCATCACACATGCAGCTGAGTGATTAATACAGCCACATTTCCTGTTAGAAGTATGATACTGAAAGTATTTGATGCTACCATTGCCAGAAATCCAAAGAGAAATATTAAAATTTCACCATGTTCATTATTCTTTCTCTCCAATTCCTTTACGTGGGTGGCCAGCCACAAGAAATAACAAATAACACTGGGCGTGGTGGTGAACACCTTTAGTCCCAGCCCTCGGGAGGCAGAGGCAGGTGGATCTCTGTGAGAACAAGGCCAGCCTGGTCACATAGTGAGTTCCAGGCAGCTGGGACTATGGAGACCCTGTCAAAAAAAATAACAAATAGCAAATCATCACTCTGTGAATGGTTCCTCAAGTTCCCAATACCCCAGGTACCAATTGCAATACTTGAACTAAATCCCTACAGCTTGGACTTCTCAGCCAAATACTAAATCCAAATAATGATATCTTATCCTGTCTAGGACTAATTTGAAAAGTGTGGTCAGGTCTCGAACTCAGTAACACATCCCCAGAGTGGAGAAAGACAGAGGGGACAGCGGCTACCTGTGCTTCTGATGCTGCATCTCAGCAGCTATCAGCTGTTATGACACAATGTCTCGAGTTCCAATGGTTCTCATTCATAACTCATTATTTTCAGTTAGAACACAAAATAACAAGTTTCCTTGTGACAT
>NW_008337456.1:0-626 GCF_000622305.1 Nannospalax galili
CATACATGCAACAACGAAATAAAATAAAAATTTTATACTGATTATTTTTTTTAATTATTTTTATGTTGTGTGTATGAGTGTATTACCTGCCTGTGCACCCGTATCATGCAGTGCCTGTAGAGGTCAGAAGAGGGTGTCAGATTCCCTGGAACTGGAGTTAGGGACAGTTGTTAGCCGCCATGTGGATGCTGGGAATTGAACCCAGGGTCCTCTGGAAGAGCAGCCAGTGTTCTCAACTGCTGGGCCATCTCTCCAGCCCTGCTTTTGCCTTTTATAGACACAGATTTCTGTATCTGCAACTTTGTAAGTTCAGAAACCTTTTGCACTGATATAAAAACGGATGGTATAAGGAGATATAATTAATAAGAAGATTTATAACTTCTATGTTCAGTAATACTTCTGAATGTGCAGCAGATCAATTTTAAAATATTACACCTCATTGAGTTCTCCACTGTGACAGTCTGAAGGTTTAATGACTGGGAGCTCACTGGAGCTTGTCACAATAATATTTAAATGCATCTGCAGGAACTTCCAGTTTTCAAACATGTGGGTGCCCTAGCTCACTATGTTTGCTATGTCCTCCTTCAAGAGTAGAGTTTCACTGTGTTTTCTTATGTTTACACTGC
>NW_008337457.1:0-838 GCF_000622305.1 Nannospalax galili
ACCAATTTGCTCACCCCTAACTTGGAAAAAGAGCCCTGAGGGTCTGAATTTTAGGCAAAGTAGGTCTGAGTAGTGGGGTAGCAAAGACTGATAATAGAGGTGGTGGCACTAACTTCTTATATCTAGTTTCTTTGTCCATCTTAACAGAAAGAGGGATTGCTCCCTGGTGATGAGAAAATCACCACTGATATGCACATCGTGTGATCTGAATGGAGCTGTACTCCTCAGAAGAATTCAGTTACTATCATAAATGGGACAGCAAGGCAGGCATGGTGTGTGCCTATAGGTCCAGCTCCTCAGAGGCCGAGGCAGGAGGATGTCTTGGACCCAGGAGTTCAGCGTGAGTTACATAGTGAGAACCCATTTTTGTTCTTGAAACAGGGTCTCTTTATAGCCCCTGGCCTGGAACTCGCTATGTAGACCAGGCTGGCCTCAATCTCACAGTGATCTGCCTGCCTCTGCTTCCTGAGTTCTGTGATAAAAGGTAATTGCCACCATGCACAGTTTGATAACCCATTCTTTAAATATTTTTCACAGTGGTCACAAATCACCAAGTATGTGTTGGGAGTTGGACTCCTTTGTTTAGGATCAAACTTTTATAACAGATGAAGGCAATTTGCCTCAGGAAATACTCCCTGTAGTAAGATTCAAGTTTATTGCATCTCTTTCCAAAGGCAAGTTGCCAAGGGACGATAATAGGAATGTTATGACACACAGGAGACAGTTCCTAGAGTGTTTGTAAGTTGAAGCATTCTTTCCCCCTGCATTACGAAAGTTTGTACAAAGACTCCAGCTGAGGTAGATTTGTCCTGAGCTGAATGGAGCCTAAGCTCAAAGG
>NW_008337458.1:0-826 GCF_000622305.1 Nannospalax galili
CGAAGTACCTGGATTGGGGGGTGGGGCCATGGATGAGGCAAGCAACAAGAGGAATGGAGACAAGACAGGAGTCTGATCAAGTCTCGTTTATTGAAGCACAATCATGAGTTTTTATAGAGAAAGAGAACAAAGGCACACAGACTGCAAACCATTACATCAGTCTGAGCACAAGGGCTCTGATGCACATTAAGGGAGGTATCTCTGATTATAGAAGAATGGAACTGTATTCTAGAAGAGAGAACAAGGCCATGGACCAAGACTATCTAGCAAGGCTATCTGGCCCTGGCTTCAAGCTAAGGTTTTGGGCCAAGGTTATGAGCCCCGGCTGCAAGCCAAGGACATGGGCCCCGGCTGGGTGCCAAGGGCTTCCGGCCACGGCTGTGGGCAGAGTGGAAAGTTGCCAGCTGAGGCCTGTCAGCAGTTTTGAGAGGTAGCTGAGACTCAGTTGAACCTCAGGCTCCCAGGCTCCCAACATAATCCCATTGAGTCTGGTTTTGCAAGATTGCCCTGTGATGTCCCATCAGCCTTACTCTGGTGTTATAAAGATTTTTCCCAGGCTTATGAGTTTAACCACAGGGTATTTGATAGCCCAGGTTAGCGGGGGAAACCGGGCCTTTAGGACACAGGAAGGTATATTAGAATGGTGTAGGGTTATCTTCCATAGAGAAGGAGTTTCATAATTTTTTAGAAGTGTCTTACAGCATTTTAGAGTGTAGGCCATTGGCCCATAGCCAGTTCAGAGGCTAATCAACCTTGCTGGGTCTGAATACAAGCGCCTTCCCATGTGGTGACAGAAGCTTATTTTTGAAGAATGGCCCTAATGGAC
>NW_008337459.1:0-382 GCF_000622305.1 Nannospalax galili
ACATAATCTTAGCCCTAAAAGTACCTCTAAACCTACACCTAACCCTTACACCTGCCTTAACCCAAAACATGACCCTAATCCTACACGAAAATCTAACCCTAACCATATCCCTATCACTGCCTCTAACAATAAAAATAACACTAACCCTAGCCATAGGCTTAATCCTAACCGTAAATGTAACCCTAATCTAAATCTAACCATAAACATAATCCAGCCCTAATACTAACCCTAAACCTAGCCCTAAATCTAACCTTAAATCAACCCTAACCATAGTCGTAATCCTAAATCTAGCCACAATCCTAATTGGAGCCATAATCTGACCTCTAAACCAAACCCTAAAATTTACCTAATTGTAATGGTACTCCTAACCCTGTTACCCTAA
>NW_008337460.1:0-1006 GCF_000622305.1 Nannospalax galili
TAATTATATTTGTTTAATTTAAACAAATTTTAAATTTGTTTCTACTTAATTATATTGATTTCTAGTACTTAGATTTGATTTAAAGAATCACGTTAGGCATCAAGAACTTGGGGATGCAGTTGTCTTCCTGAAGAAAGTGGGTGAGGGTTAGAGAGTTGGCTCAGTGGTTAAGAGCACTGATTGATTTTGCAGTGGATTGGGTTTGATTCCCAGCACCCACATGGTGGCTAACAGTCACTGTAACTACAATTCCAGGGGATCCAACACCCTCTTCTGACCTCTGAGGGCATTGCAAGACACGGATGCACTTACATACATGCAGGCAATACACTCACACATCACACATAAAAACAATAAATAGAGTATTAAAAAAGAAAGTGAGTGACATCAGATCGTCAAGTAAAGGACTAAAAGTCGATGATGAGTTGAAGGGAGGAAAATAAATTTGCTAAATATTGAAAAGAAAAATAGAAAGGGATGAATGATAATTAGGAGGTCTGTGTAGGGGAAGTAAGAGGTGTAAAGGGAATGGGAGCGTAGCAGGTGGGTGAGAGAAATATGCCATGAAAGCAAAAGGGGGAGGAAAGGGACCAACAAAGGGGGTCAGGAGGGATGTAAGAGGTTAGTAGGGCATGCACAGGTGAGCAAAGTATATGATATGTTTGTATAAAACCATAATGAAACCCATTATTTTGTATGTCAACTAGAAGTTAATCTAAAACAGAAGGCAGAGCAGGATTAAGGGGGATCAGGGCTCAACTGCATAGAGTTGGCATAAGAAAAACAGCATATATGTTAAAAAGACCCCCCCAATCCTATCTACATGGCTAATATCTTAGACCTTTTAATCTATTATGTGAGTCAAGAGAAATCAGTTAAAACAGTTGTGCATGTTTCCCTGAATCTAGGTAACTCCTTTTGGATTGGAGGTGGGAATCATGAATGCAGGAATCAAAACAAAAGCAGCCTGGTAAGAAACCAATGGAAAATCAGCATGGAAATAGCT
>NW_008337461.1:0-396 GCF_000622305.1 Nannospalax galili
TTAGGCTGACTAGACTCCAGAGGATGAATTTGTACCAAGGGACAGCTGGATGCAAAAGCTTGACAAGATAAGCCTTAACATATACGACAGAATGCCTGAAGTCTGGTGGTGGGTATGGTACAAATGGGGGAGAGAGTGTAAATATGATTAAGATTTATTTTATGAAATGCACAAAAACTCAATAGAAGTATTCATTTGGAAAGAAAAAGATTAAAAAAAAGAAAAAGATTCGGAAGCATATTTGATAATCACAAAAAAAATGAAAATATTTCCAACATCCTTAGCCTTCAGAGAAATCTGAATTAAAACTACATTGAAATTCTAGATCACCCCTGTCAGAATGGTATCATTAACAACATACATAACAAAAGCTGCTGTGACTACAGGGAAAGAAAA
>NW_008337462.1:0-535 GCF_000622305.1 Nannospalax galili
AAACTTCTGCCTCCCAAGGCTCAGGAATAATTACAGAAGAGGGGATGGAAAAATTGTAGGAACCAGAGGTGGCAGATGACAGCAAAGAAGCTGTTTTTGTTAGTGGTTCATTGGTTGGCTTGGTTTGGCTGTTTTCATCCTTATGAGACAAACTGGAATCAATTCCACGTTATTGGTTTGACTGTCTAAAACGGCTGTGAACTGTTCTCATTGTTTCCATTTCAGATGAGGAAACTGAAGTACAAAAAGGCAAATAATGCACACAAGAACTAGCTGGAACCTAAGCCACTGAAGCTGTTAGAACAACTTGATCCCCATCCTCTCTTCCAGGTCCCCTCCCTATATTAGACCAATGGGGTGTGCTCACTCTGACCTGGCTATAAGCATTCTCATTTGTTGATGGGTTGGTTTAATTAATTCGGTTTTTATTTTACATGCATGTATGTTTTGCCTGCATGTAGATAAGTGCAGCGCATGCATGCAGTGCCTGTGGAGGCCAGAAGATGGAGCCGGATCCCCTGGAACTGGAGTTATG
>NW_008337463.1:0-1402 GCF_000622305.1 Nannospalax galili
TCACCCAGCAGTGATCAGCTGACAATAGTTCCTCAGTTAAGGTTGGGAGCAACACCCTAAAAGATATAGGTACAGGAAAGGATTTTTTATATTAAACATCAGTTGCTCAGGAATTAAGGCCAATAATCAACAAGTGGGACCTTGTTAAACTGAAAAGCATCTGCATAGCAAAGGAAACAACCGATTGAGTGAAGAGGAAGTCCACACATGGGAGAAAATCTTCTCCAGTGACACACCTGACAGAAGATTAATATCCAGAATATACAAAGAACTCAAAGAACAAAGAATCAAGAAAAAATGACCCAATTAAAAGATGGACTATGGATCTGAACACAGTTCTCAAAAGAAGAAATAAAAAATGCCAAGAAACACCTTAAAAAGTGCTCAATATCATTAGTAACTAGAGAAATGTAGATCAAAACCACGTTAAGATTTCATCCTACCCCAGTCAGAATGGCTAAGATCAAGAGAACAAATGCTGGCAAGGCTGCAGGTAAAGGAGACATTATTCACTGCTGGCGGGATCACATACTTGTGAAACCACTGTGGAAAATAGTGAGGAAAACTCTTAAAAATCTAAAAATAAGCTGGGCATGGTGGCGCACACCTTTAATCCCAGCACTCGGGAGGCAGAGGCAGGTAGACCTCTGTGAGTTGAGTCCAGCCTGGTCTACATAGTGAGTTCCAGGCCAGCTGGGGCTACAGGGAGACCTTTTCTCAAAAAGACCAAAAACAACAAACAAAAAACTTAAAAATAAATCTACCGTATGATCTGGTTATACCACTCCTTGGCATATACCCACAGGCATCAACATGCTACTGCATAGATACACAGCCATGTTTTTTGCTGCTCTTTTCACAATGGCTAAGAAATAGAAACAACCTAAATGTCCCTCAGCTGATGAATGAATGATGAAAATGTACATTTATACAATGGAGTTCAACTCAGTGATAAAGAAAAATGAAATCATGAAATTTGCAGGTAAATGGATGGAACTGAAAACTGTTATACTAAGTGAGGTAACACTGACTCAAAACAACTGCCATATGTTTTCCCTTATATCTCGTTCCCAGCATCGAATTATTATATGTAAGTATGTATCATGATGTAACTGCAGGAACCAGGATATTGAAAAGGAACCAAGAACTATAGGAAGAAGGTGTTGCTAATGGAGAAATGGATAAAATGGGGAATATTTATGGGATGCGGGAGGGAGGGTTATACAAGGAAATTTGGGTATAAAGGGAAAGAAGGAGCTCAAGAGAGGTGGGACCATAGGAGACTGATATTATCAAAAGGTAAGTGGGGAAAAGGGGAACACTTTAAATACAGAAGTCATGGTGCAAAGGTCAGGAGACAGGGAGAGAAGGAGGAGAGATAAATAATTCCCCTATGTAGGGA
>NW_008337463.1:2383-2807 GCF_000622305.1 Nannospalax galili
AGCCCCTGTACTATTCCCCCCACCAAGTTCCCTGTGTGTGTGTGTGTGTGTGTGTGTGTGTGTGTGTATATATATATATATGCCTATAAAGTCAAATTTGTGTCCCCAAATAACTTTTAGAGGATCCATCCACTGGAGTCTGGTCAATCTACCAAGATGCTCTCCTTCGCAGCAGCAGTCAGCTTCCAAAATTTCATCAGGTAGGGCTCAGATTTCTTATCCACTCCTTCATGTCTATGCTGGGATTTTGTCTGCTTTGAGCTTATGTGGGATTTGTGCAATGCTGTCACCATTGTCATGAATTCATATGAGTAAATTCCCAGCTGTCTGGAAACTCTTTCCCTGTGGTCATCTACCAGCTCTGGAGAGCCAGGCTTTTAATTGAGGCAGCCAGCATCCAAATTCTAAGCCCTCACTGCTGCAG
>NW_008337464.1:0-841 GCF_000622305.1 Nannospalax galili
ATTATCCTGTCCATTTGGGTTAAATAAGGGTGGAGAATGGGAGGGCAGAGCAGAGAAGGGTGTAAGCAGAGGGATAACTAACATTAAGGAACTTCTGAAAATTTAATATGGAAATCTACTGCTGTAGAAACTTCTTAAAATAGAAACATTACAGTATGAAAGGAGTTTAAAAGTAGTTAACTTATAATTTGGGTTCAGGCCTTACAATACACCATAGGCTAGCAAATGAAAATCCAATCATGGGACTAAGCTCCCTCTTTTGGACTTGTTCACCAGGGGGATCCCATAAGCAAATAATACTGGTTATTGTCATTTCTCTTGGTTACCCTCCATACCTTGACAGTAGGACTCTATTAATGAAAACACTACATATGTGAGTTGTAGAACAAAAGAGGACAAATCAAGCAAGTACTGACCTCAAAACTTCATCTCTACTGGTAAGCTTCCATGGCACCAAAAGATGCTGTGCATGTAACTGGAAGAGAAAGGAATGTTAGTTGATGAATCAAACACCTATTGGGTTTAAGGCCTACTTCATAAGATTGAGCTCATAACTGTCTTTGTTATCAGGGTCAATATTCTGCTAAACAGACATAATATCAAATTTATTCCCAATGATTCATTATAATACCTGTAGATACGTGCATCTCTCAACTCTCAACAGAAGAACTTATGGTAAATAGTGATTCTCACACAGACCAACAACTGGCCAATGTGTAGAGAATAAGAAAGTTCACGGTGTTCATCCCTATCTTCCTCTCCTAAGCCTATGGGATCATTGCAGATGAGCGGACAGAAAGATCGTAAGAGCTGGAAGTAGTGGATGAATGCAAGGAAATTG
>NW_008337465.1:0-372 GCF_000622305.1 Nannospalax galili
GTTTTGACAGGGTCTCCCTAGTCCCAGTCCACCTGGAAGTCATTACATAGACCAGGCTGGGCCTCGGTCTCATAGAGATCTGCCTGCCTCTGCCTTCTGAGGGCTAGGATTAAAGGTGCATGGCACCATGACCAGCCATACAGTGTATTTTGATCATGTTCAGCCCCTAACGTCTGAGACCCACCTGACCTTCCCTGTCTTTATTTTGTGTCCCCATTTTTTTAAAGCCACCAAGTCCAATTTGTGTGGCCTGTAGACACTGAATATCTGGTCATCAACTGGAACATTGTCGACCTACCAGCATCCACACCCTTAAAGAATACTGACTCTCCCTCTCCCAGAAACTATCAACTGCCAATAGTTCCTCAGCTG
>NW_008337466.1:0-398 GCF_000622305.1 Nannospalax galili
CTAATTTCCTTCCTCTCTAGGCAAGAATTTGAGTCACTTTGCTGTCTAAACGGTCAGTCTAAAGAACAGATTTCAATCACGTGATTTCATCACCCTAAGACTTTACGCTCTCTTCTGCCTACAGAATGGGTCATAAACTCTTTGGTCCAGCATTTAAGAAGCTGTAAAACACAATCAACCCATGGTCAACCTGGGTTTTTCCAGTTTATCTGCTTTTGGGACTACAGGTGTCCCACCACACCTAAATTTTACATGGTGCTGGAGATTCAAATTCAGGACCCCGTGCTTGTGTGGCAGGCACGTTACTGGCTGATCTGTCTTCTCAGCTGCAGGCTATCTTAACCACGTTCTCTCAGAGTGTCTCAAAACGTGTGAGGTTGACATTTAGAGAGACGTGA
>NW_008337467.1:0-355 GCF_000622305.1 Nannospalax galili
TCAAATGAGTTGCAGGTGGTTGATGGGACTTTAGAAGAGAGTAATTGTCCAATTCAGAGCTCCAGGAAGCCTCAGCAGTCAGAGAAAGTATACTGAGAGCAAGAAAACTGGGTCAAGCCTGTGGAAGATGTGGTTTAGATGCCCTCATATTCCATGCAGCTCTTCCCTCACCTTGGCAGAAGAGCACATTTTGTATACTGAGAGGCCAAACCTCATTAACACTCTGTTCTGGCAAACCAAACCAACCCTGGTGAAAACCAGTAAAGAACCGCCAGAAAAAGACAGAATCTGCTTCTTTGAAGACTAAGTCATAGCAGCTTTGGACTACTCAGCCTAGTGGTTAGGACTTGCTAGT
>NW_008337468.1:0-221 GCF_000622305.1 Nannospalax galili
TTAATTTCAAATACCCCTTTCAATTTTCCTCTGTCCTTACAAATTTTATACAAACACAATGTGTACCTATTACATTACTGTATATTTTTTATATTTTATGTGTAATAACCCTAGAAGTTCGTGTTATTCAACATAATCCACAGAAAATACATTCAATTTTCAGCTATTCACTTATAGTCATTAATTTTTAAGACAGGAAGATAATGTGAAGTTATTTTCTT
>NW_008337468.1:363-837 GCF_000622305.1 Nannospalax galili
TAGGAATCTCTCTTTTGTGGTATTATTTCATGTAAAAAAAGTAGAGAGCTCTTGCATTCTGTGCCTAGGAAATTGAAATATCTTGATGTATGCATAGAATAGAAATTTTAGAGAATTTCTCATAAAAATCTTACTTTATAACCTGAGTGTTGTGGCACATGCCTTTAGTCCCAGCACTCTGGGAGGCAGAATAATGTGAATTTCTTTGAGGTGAAGACCACTATGGTGTACTGCCATTTCTAGTCTGTTTCAGGCTATAGAATAATCCTGTCTTGGTAAACAAAAGTTAATATTTTATCTTTCATAATTTTTATTGATGTGTAATTGTTTGCTACTGAACACAACCATAATATACAATCATTTCCCCATATTTTTGTTTAATTTTACATTTTAACATTTGCTTTTGATTAAAAGACATGTAGTTGTTATAATTCCATGGTTCATGGTGGTAAAAATGTTCTTGGTCAAAATTTA
>NW_008337469.1:0-570 GCF_000622305.1 Nannospalax galili
TATCAACTGGTAATTGAATCTCACCCAATATTTATGATTTAAAAGATTTCAGGGGGAAAGAGCTTTCACTTCTCTGCAGAAAAATGATTAACTGCTGTCTTCTCAGAGACTGGGTCCTCCAAAATCAGAATAAGAGAAATAGATTCTGTAAGCTATTAGGGGGATGAAGGGAAGGCTCAGTGGTTAAGAGCACTGGTACTCTTCCACAGGACCTGAATTTGGTTCCTAGCATCCCCATGGCAGCTAACAACCATCCATAACTCTAGTTCCAGGCTATCCAGTGTCCTCTCTGGCCTCCATGGTCATTGCACTTACATACATGCAGACAGAACACTCAGACTCTAAAAATAAATATAAGATTGTGAGACCCTGACTCGTCTAACTGCTTCTTTCTGCTTCTGTTATCTGCTTGGCTTAAGACGGCACTAACTCCATTTTGACTAGCTGTATCAGGCAAACCTGGTAATGCCCAGGCATGTTGTAACCTTCAGTTACCACCCCCACCCCAGAAAGCTATAAATCAAGCAAGCCCGGACATATAGCATCCTTATAAGGTAAAAACAGAAACTT
>NW_008337470.1:0-521 GCF_000622305.1 Nannospalax galili
TAGTAATCTCACCCTCTGCTTGAATGACAGCGAGACTGTAGACCTTGGATTTTCAATGTATCCTGGAGACCTCAAGGAGAAATATTTTCAAGTAGGTTGCTTTTCACTTAGCCACTGCCTGCTGTCACACAAACTCCCACAGACGGTCCTGGGTCACAGCCACTGCTCTCCCACCCCCATCATTTCAGGAGTGCATTTTTTACTTAATTTAAACCTTGTGTTTTTCCTGATAATAAAGATCTTATGTTATTACTGTAAAAACTAATATTGACTTGAAATATATCTTTTACAAAACAGACTCATCATTAATCTAATAAAGGAGATTAGCCTCTTTCCAGAAACTCAAGTCCTAATGTATACATGGGCTGCTGTCTGGAATCCCATCCCCTCACAAAAAGTCAGTCCCTTCTGCCAGCCTGGAAGTGTTGCTCTAAGCATGGCTTTTCAAAACAAGCTTTTAACGCCAACCATGAAATATCCACAGCCTAATCTGTGGCATCCAGTGTGAAGTACACAGAAGA
>NW_008337471.1:0-549 GCF_000622305.1 Nannospalax galili
CCCTCTGACCAAATTAGTATAGGCCTCATAGTATGTCTGTTAAACATCCAAAAAGGTTAATTCTACCAGTCTGGTACTTTTAATTACCATGTGTCATGTAGATATAGCTTGGGCAAAGACCAAAGGCTCTCTGAGAAACCTTGCCTAAACATATATTATATTCTTTGATCTAGTTGTATGTATAATTTGTCAGTAGGTTGTTGGACTAATATGGTTCCCTCTGTTTTTTTTTTTAAACTAGCTAGGTTTTAAACTATAAGCATTATTTATCTCTTGAATTGTCTAACCCTTCCACCATGGTTTCCCCATTTAAGGTGCCTCCATTTTTCCCATTTCTCCCTTAATAATACCATTCTCCTATGGTCCCACCTCTGTTGAGCTCCTTCTTTCCCTTTACCCCCTAGGTTCCTTGTATAACCTTCCCTCCCCCTCCCCTTAAAATAACCCCATTTTAATCCATATCTCCCTTATTAAAACATTTGTTTCCTACTGTTCTTGTCTTTCAGGTTCTTTCCTTTCCTTTACCTCCCTGGTTCCTTTTCATTATCC
>NW_008337472.1:0-877 GCF_000622305.1 Nannospalax galili
TGAGTCTCAGAAGATACCTTGGACTGTGAACTTTTAAATAGTATTGAGACTAATAATGACTATGAGACTTTCAAAGTTTCATTTTGCATTTTGTATGGTCATGAGCCTATCAGGGCCAGTGGGTAGAATGTGATGGTTTGAATGAAAATGTCCTCCATAGGCTCCAAGTATTTGGACATTTTGTCTCCAGACGATGGTGCTGTTTTGGGAGGTTTTAGAAGGTGTGGCTATCCTGGAGGAAGCACATCACTGGGGGTGGGCTTAGAGAATTCTTAAGCCTTGCAGGTTCTCCAGTCATTCTCTTGCTTCCTGTGCCTGCATGATGATGTGAGAGCTTAGCTTCTGCTGCTCCTGCTCCAGCCACCTCCAGCCACCATGCCTCCCTGCTATGATGGACTGTAATTCCCCTGGAACCATAAGCTCAAATGAACTCTTCCTTCCATAAATTACTTTGGTCAGTGTTTCTATCACAGCAACAGAAAAGTGACTAATACAGCTATATACAACAAACCTATGATTAAGGAAATACTGAGAGTATTTCCATTAAAATTGGGAACAAGACAAGGAGGCCAACTTTCACTTCTCTTACCAATATAGGTCTTGAAGTCTTAGCACTAGCAGTAAGACAAGAGAAATATTAAAAATGGGTGAAAATGGGGGGGGGGAGTCAAGCTATCCCTGTTTGCAAATGGAATTATTTTTGTACTTATAAGACTCATAAAATCTACCTGAAAACTCTTAGATCTAATAAACAATTTCAGTAAAGTTTCAAAATAAAAAAACAATATACAGAAATTATTAGCTTTCTTATATATCAATCATATTCTCTCAGATAAAGAAATTAGGAAAACATCTTATCTATAATAGCTCCAAAATA
>NW_008337473.1:0-956 GCF_000622305.1 Nannospalax galili
AGCACAGGTTTGCTCCATTCAACAGTGTGATGACCCCACCACCAGTGCACTACCTGCAGTTCAAGGTGAGCTTCCAGTCTGTTAGTACCAGGCCATCTTGCTGGGTCAGTGGGCTGAGGGATATCAATAGCAGTCTTAAATAGTGTAGCAATTATTTGGTTTGGTTAGACATACGAATCATATTACTCATTATTAAATAAGTTCTGAGGATAATATAGGTGGTATGCGAGGGTTGAGAATTGAATATTTACATCAGAATCTTTATTTGAATGGATAATCAATGAAGAATTTTGTCATAATTTAAAAGGGCTTATATTAAACGTGATTTTGATAGTTAGTCTTCAATTTTGTTTTGCTTTTAGGAAATGTCTGACCTCAATAAATACAGCCCTCCTCCTCAGTCTCCAGAACTGTATGTGGCAGCTAGTAAGCACTTTCAGCAAGCAAAAATGATACTGGAAAATATCCCCAACCCAGACCCTGAGGTAAGAGTGGGTCTGTCATTCTAGAGGATAGGCTTGGCAGAAACCACGTCCTGTTACAGATGGGAATTAATTTAAGTCCATCAACTGATAGTAATAGAGCCCGTCTTGTTTTTGCCAAGAGTTTCAGAGAGCCTTGCCAACTTAACCATTTTAAGTCCCTCACTACTGCCCTCGGATTTCAAAACTCTTTTGCCCAGGTTGGCCTTCGGCCTTCCTGTAATGCTAGAATTAATGGGCATGAGCTATCAATACTCGGGTTCCACTTTAACTCTTAAATACAAAAAATGATCTGCCCAATTATGGTAGAACACTATTTCATATTTGACCATTTAAAGGCTGCTGCTTTAGAAAACTGAAAATAATTATGATTTAGACTTGATATTTAAGGAATTTGCTTTATCTGATTTTATTGAGATATCCTTATTCTAATAAATAAGAATTACCTCTGATTCACGTACACCATAATTGGGC
>NW_008337473.1:4121-9761 GCF_000622305.1 Nannospalax galili
GGCATTTGCCTATTATTTGTAGCTTTACTTCTTTATTCTTTCCAATTCCTTCTCTCTTCTGCTTTATTAAAGACCCATTTCATTACTTAGTACCGTCACTTACCCCCTAAGTTGAAGGCTTTGTCATACCCTAGTCTGACTGAGCTCCTTTTCTGGAACTGAGGTCCATTTTCCTTCAGCTTTCCTCTGAAGATAGAAAACAGCTGCCTGGGATGTTTTCTTATGACTTTCGGGTTTGACATTTGCCATTCAACTAGTAACCTCTTTATGTATCGCTTAATTTCTGAAAACATAGGAAACTAAAATATTGATTCTGTTTACTATCTGAACAGGTATAGGTACATTAAGTGACTTTCTGGTTTTCTTTATAGGTTCCTCCTGAATTTGATTTCACTGTTCACAAATATTTTCCTGTTGTGAAACTTGTTTGAAAGAGACTGCAGAGATGACCGTGTCTACTCTTCAGGGGTACATCCATAAGTCTTACCACATACGTGAAGTGAAATGGATTTCTTGGAAAAAAACCCATTATAAGGAATATATTTAGTTTGACACCTTTACCTGACATGAGTGAAAACTGCTGTTTTAAAGTGGCTTGTTCTGTTCCATGGGGGAAACTGGCCTTAAGGAATGCATTGATGAACGTTATATGGTTTTATTACAGACTTCATTATAACTCATTTTTTTAGAAATGATTGAGTGACATAGTGTTTGTAAAGGTTAATAAATTTCTTGACAAAAATGCACTACTGCTAATATAACTGCTTTCTGTGATGGTACACGGTAAGAACGGAAGGTCTTTGCACGGCACCATTCTAGCAGTTCAGATGTGATTTGAGTTGGCTGTGGTGGTGTGCCCCTGTGATGCCAGTACTTCGGAAGTGGAAGCAGTATGATAAGGAGTTCAGTCTGGGCCGTGTGAGACCCCAATCCCCCAAAACCAAAACAACCCAAACAATAAACTCAAAAATGAACCAAAAACAGTTTAAAAACATGAAATTTATTAAGTACATAGATTCTGGTGAAATTTAAAGGGATTTTTGTTTGGGGGGGGGAGTATCTCTACATGAGGATTGTGATTTTGTGTCATAACACATTTGTAAGGATCTATAATCATTGTTTTAAGAAGAAACAGTCTTGGATTACACTTCCCAGACATTAGGCTTAAGTCCACATAAAATGTTATTTAGACAATTATCTCTCATTGATGATTTTGTTTCTATGCAGAAAGTGCCACTCAGATGTAAGACTTTAAATCTTGGTCTGCAATACTGTAGTGCCCACCTGTAGCTAACAGAGACAACTCACTGTTTTTGTAAAATGATGGCTGAATTTGTTTTCTCCCCCTATCTAGAAGCCTTTGAGAGGGAACTGACACTTATTCTAGTCATCCAACAGCTATCAGACTTCCTGAAAACAAATCTTGAGTCCATCACTCTCCAGTCAAACCTTGGCAGACAAAAGAAAAATGAGGAGGAACCCAATAAAGTGATGCTTTTGGAAGCTCTCATCAAGAAATCCCAACGGACTCTGATATGAACATTTGAAATTTGCTGTTCTGACTTTTTTCTCTTCCCTGTCTAGACCTTGTAATGCTAACTACTCTTGCCTTTACTTCTCCTTCACATCTATTCACTGGCCAAGGAGTTTCTTTTCACCCTACAGATAAGAGTTATGCAATCTGGGAGTCTTTTAGATACACCCACTGAAGGGTACCCCAATTGCCTCGCCCTGAATCCCTGTTTAGCATGAAAGAAGCCAAACCGGTCTGCATCCTGATTCCCTATCCACAAGCTGGGTAACCTCTTCAGAGGATGGTGTGATAAGAATAGGAAGTAGGATTACCTAAGCAGTTAGGGTTAAAAAACTCCAGAGAAAAGTAGCCAGTTTCTTGGCTAAAACTCAAAATGTCTTTGGGCCTCTTAGCAACATTCTCTGTTCCAAAGGACTAAAATGTCAAAAGTATTTGGAAGACTTTTATCTAAACCCTAAAGTATTTTAGGGTTGCCTCTTCACAGAGAGGAGTGTTTAGAGTAGCAAAAAGCCCCAAAAAAAGAAAGAGAGAGAAGAAAAGAAAAAGCTTGAACAAATGAACATGAAGTCAGAAAAAAGTGGTGGGGAGATATGGGAGGAGTTGGAGGGTAGGGAGTGGGTATGGATTTGATCAAAACACCTTATGTGCATGTATGGAATTCTCAATATTTTTTAAGTTAAAAAAAATGCCTATAGAAAAATTAAGAGAAATCTGGAAAGAAAAAATTGTAAACTGGAAAAATATTAAGGAAATACCCTGTATACAACCTAGAAAAGCCAAAATGAAAAATAGGTTTTGAAAAGTCACAGAGTGAGATGTGTACTGCTAATCTGAGTTCAAGGAACCAGAAGGAAAGGAGTGTTATCAAAGACACATTGCCTGAGCTTTTCTAGAGGGTTAGCCTCACTAAACAGCTTAAAATGGCTTCAGAGGCAGTCAACAAAGTCCGCAGAGATCAAAACCAGGTATGGTGTTACTAAGGCATGGGGCAGCCGTCTTGTTGGGGAGGCTGACTGTACAAGAGGTGTGGTCTGAGATAGCTGGGCTCCATCATGGCCACATACTCAACCTCTCCTGGGCCTCAGTGTCATCACACAGCAGAACAGCTTCTCCCATGGAAGTTGTGACTTTTAAGTCATTCTCAGAAAGCTCTGAACCAGGCCTGGGGGCCAGCACACCTGGTTGTTTCTGGGCATCCTGGGACCAGGCTTGGTTCTGTTGTACCACAGTGAACCAAACCCACAAGGGAGAGCAGGGACACAGCAGATGAGCACACAGTGAACAAAGTGCCGAGGAGAAGGCAGGTATACCTCCCCAACACCCTGGGAAGAACGGCCCCCAATTACCTGCTTACTTTGGTCTTTGGAAAGGCCTGCTTCGTTCCTCTTTCTGGTGACCTCTTCTATCCGCTCTTCACACTGTTCCTTCACCTCTTTCATTTGGTTGGCACACTGGCTCCTTAGGTGAGAGCAAAGGGAAGGATGTGACTGCATCAAGTGCTCCCTGCTGGATTCCCACCCAAGATCAACTGCAACAAGAGACAGAGCCCCCCTTTTCTGCTGTGGACACCATCTGAAAAGGAAGCATGCAAGGGCAAGGTGTCCCTTTCCAAGTGTGGAATGACAAAACAAAAACAAAACCTGCAGTTAACTGAGATTAAAGATTTGTTAAATTGTCTTAAACTTTACTTGTTTTTTAAAAAATATTTATTTTTTATTTTATGTGTATGCATGTATTGCCTGCATGTAAGTCCACCCGTGTTGTGCAATTTCTGCACAGGACAGAAGAGGCTATTGGATACCCTGGAACTGGAGTTACAGACAGTTGTTAGCTGTCATATGGATGCTGGGATTTGAACCCAGGTCTTCTGCAAGAACAGCCAGGGTTCTTAACTGCTGAACCATCTCTCCAGCCCCAAACTTTACTTATTTCTATATTAAAAATTGTAGAATACACATGCACACACACATATTTTTTTTTTTCTTTGACACTAGCTACTGGCACAGCTCTTAAAAATCTTTCTGACTTCCTGGGTGTTGGGAGGGTCTTCTCTTCATCCATGAGCTCTTTGGAGCAGACCTATGATTATGTTGATGAGATGACTTAGGGTTGAAATATTCAGTTCTACTTCCTGAAGGAGGTGAAGGGGACTGGAGGTGGAGTTCAGTCACGTGGCCAAAGTCACCAACTATACCTACATAATAAAACCCTGCTAAGAACTCTGGATGTTAAGGTCTGGTGAGCATCCACGGTGGTGAAAATACTGATGTACCTGAAGATCAGACCCTGACTCCATGGGAACAGAAGCCTCTGCCTGCCCCTACCTTGCCTTATAACTACCATCTGTGGCAGTTTCTATGTCACACCCTTTGTAATGAAAGAAACCCTAATAGGCAGTGCTCTTCAGTTCTGTGAGCTAGGTAGTAAGTTATGAAACCAGAGTACAGCAGGTAGCCCTGAATTTGTAGCCACTCAGGTAGAAGTGTGTAAGGCTGGCAACCCCCCAGGACTTGAGAATCGCCTGTGGGTGGATCAGTCTTGTGGGCTTGAGACCTGGAACCTGTGGGGTATGGACTGACTCTGGGTAGCATCAAAACTGAGTTCAACTGGAGGAAACCCAGCTGTCAAAGAACCACTGGATAGTTAGAGGCTTTAGCTTTCTGCCTGAAATTAAGAGTATTTCAGCAAGGGTCAGAGATGTAACCACTTACTTTGCAAATGAGGAAGTAAAGAAATGGTCTGTCTGCCTGCTGTGGACTGAACTGCTACAGCTAGAGGCCAGACTCAATATCCAGAAGACTGTAGTGCCTGCTCTAGCATGACAGCCTTTCCTGAGCTGCAAGCATTACAGAGCCCAGTGTGATTACCACACGCAACTCATGACTTGGAACAAACCCTTCAGAAGTCCAAAGCAGCATTGGTCACATTTCACAACTCAGAAAGGGACCAGGTAATACAGAACCACCTCAGACAGCTGAGAAATCAAGTGAAAACATCTTTGAAAAACTTCCCGTGTGTTGGGGGCCTTTGTTGTGTAAAGTAGAAGTTTCTTCATGTCCAGATAGCTCACGAGCTCGGAGCCATATGCAGAGACTCCTTTCACACAGGTTAAGTGAGGTTCTGTACACGTATTGGTGTTTCCTTGTGTTTGCTGTCTGCTTAATTCTCTCCAGCTCTGTACAGTCCTAACAGCCCAACAATCGTGCAGTGCATAATGTCATTTTGGCCAAAGACAGACTGCACATAGGACAAATCGTCCCACAGGACCACCTGGCCTTGTGAGATGGCAGCCATCTTAGTTTGTGGAAGCCCACACTATACTGTTCTTACAGAGCCACAACCCATTCACACATTTCTCAAGACTTACCCTGTGATGGAGCAAAGTGTTACTGTGCTTGAGATTTCAGGGTTTTTTGCAGCATTTGGCTTTGACAAAATCAGGAATAAACTAGGTGGTAGGTGGTATTTCAAAGACACGGCTGCTCTGTAAGGGCCCTGTGTGTGAGGCAAATACTCTCAGCTGCCGGACAGCCGGATAAACTCTTAGAAAACAATTTCGAAACATGGGGGTGTAGCGATCCCAGCACTTGGGTGGGAGGAAGATCATGACTTTTGCCAGTCTGAGCTATGCACAACTTGAGGCTAGCCTGGGCTGCAAAGGGAGAGGAAGAAAATGAGAAAAAAAAAGCAAGCAATTTGGTAATTTATACCTAGGGACAAGCTAAGCCTATAGCTGATTGTCTCGTAGAAAGTCATAATCCCAAATGTTTGAATGATGAAATGTCTGGAGCTATATGAATTATTTATGTACAATGCAAGTAAGTGAAAAAATGTCAACAAATTTGATGAGTGCAATCACATAAATAACTTGGGCATTGACTGAGGACTCACTGCAGGGAAAAAGGTGCCCTCGGAGGACCAGGCCGGGGTGGTGGCTTCAAATTCACTGTTTTCCTTGATTCATTGATTTCATGGGGAAGGGGGATGGAAACATAGATTACAACCTTATTCTCTACTTCTAAATTGTGTTTTACTATCTTCCCAGTGGGTTTAACCTACATCTTAAAAGTTAAAAATTGTTTGGATTATGAAAGTATTCTACTTGC
>NW_008337473.1:14981-17047 GCF_000622305.1 Nannospalax galili
TGGGGAGGAAAGGGTTTATTCAGCTTACATCTCCCAGGTCGCAGTTCATCCGGGAGCCCAAGGTAGGAACTCAGGGCAGGAACCTGGAGGCAGGAGCTGGAACACAGGCCATGGAGGAACCATGCTTACTGGCTTGCTCCCCTGGCCCCTGCTCAGCCTGCTTTCTTATGCAACACAGGCCCACCTGCCCAGGGGTGGCACCACCCACAGTGGGCTGGGCCCTCCCACATCACTCATCAAGAAGATACCCCTCAGATATGGCCACAGGCCAGTCCAATAGAGCAAATTCCCCAACTGAGGCTCCCTCAACCCAGGTGTGTCAAGTTGACACTAAAGCTATCCAGCACACCTCCTAAGAGGGCAATACTACTTTGACAGAGCCACCAGAGGCCCTTGGAATGTGGGGAGAGGCAGCTGCTGGACTAGTGAGAGGAGCTTACCTTGCAGATCTCTGATGAGTCGCTCACTGGTGGTGATATTATTCACTAAAACCGCCTGCAGGGAAGACAAAGGTGAGATTAAATGCCACATCTAGCACCTTCCCTTGAGAAGAGAAAGGCGCATACCCCAGCCCCACGGGTGGGAAGCCATGTTCTGCTGGCCTGCGCTATCCATCCAGTAGGGGTGAAAAGGAACCAGCCAGCTGAGGTATCTGCTTTCCTACCACCAGGAGAGGATAATCAGATCTGGTCCTCCATTCCAGCTCCCTGCCTGGCCTGGCTTCTTCCTCTCCCTGACCAGCACTCACATAGCAGCAAACCCTATCACAGTCCTCTGGGCACACAGTGAATTACACCAAGTAGAGAATGATAGCAGAGGAGAGGAAAGACTAACGGAACCCAATAATATAACATACAAACAAAGGAAAAGTGTGTTGAGTGACAATCTGTCCACCAGTCAAATGCACTGTGGAGTGGTTTAGGGAAGACACTCCGGTCTACACCTTACATCCATCTGCTCATTTACCCTTCACAGAGCTGCAGGAGCTGGCCAGGTCATTATCTCACTGCACGGGACTGGCACTGAGGCACAGCTTCCTTAAGTGACTCAAAATCAGAACAGCTTATGAAGAGACAGACAAATGCCACCATACCAGGCACATTCTAGAGAGCAAGATCTTAGCTGCCTTGCAAACCACAGGCTGTACCTGTCACGC
This sequence comes from Nannospalax galili, assembly GCF_000622305.1. NCBI lineage: Eukaryota > Metazoa > Chordata > Mammalia > Rodentia > Spalacidae > Nannospalax > Nannospalax galili. The sequence continues at coordinate 16,138 of NW_008337473.1, forward strand.
TTCCTTTTAGGAGTCAGCCTGACAGGATTAAGGAATCCCTGAAGAGATGCTAATGTATTTTTTCTGGTTGTTGGTGAGTTTCTACAGGAAACTGGCATGGAGTCTGTGTGCTGAGAGGACAAGATCTCTCCTCCATGTCTGTGAGCACCATCCAATCTGCTGGGTGCCAGGGACACTGGAACAGGACTGAAAATGATTTCTCTCTCTCTTTCTCTCTCTCTCTCTCTCTCTCTCTCTCTCTCTCTCTCTCAATGTAGGGTATGTTCCTTCTGAGGCACAGCTGTGACACGAGAGCTCCAGCACTTGGGACTCTAGGGCTTCCACTAGCAGCTAAGAACGACAGCACCGGCTTCCCTGCATCCCAGGATTTCAAACATGGACCAAATCAGGCTCTGAGGATCCAGTACCCTCGGGTCTCCAGCCCACAGGCACCCTGGCCCGGGACTTCTCCGCCACCATAATCCCATGAACCAATTTCACCGATAAGTCCTCTCTCAAGTCTAGTGATTCAGTCTCTGTAGAGAACCCTGAATAATAAATACAGCATCCAATGCTAAAAACAAGCAGAACCTTGAGATGAGGCATGGTGGTTTGAATGAAAATGTCATGCATGGGCCCAAGTATTTAATACTTAGGCCCAGTTGGTGGTGCTGTTTGGGGAGTTTCAGGAGGTGTGGCCTTGCTGGAGGAAGCACATCACTGGGGGTGGGCTTCGAGAGTTCATAGCCATGGCCCACTTCCAGTTTTACTCTCTCTGCTTCTTGTGTCTGCCTGAGTCTCTGAGGGCTCAGCTTTCTGCTCTGACTGTGTGCTGCTGGAATGCCTCCCCTGCCATGATGTTCTCTGTCCTTCTGGAAACAAACCAAAATAAACTTTTCCTTCTATAAGCTGACTTGGTCATGGCATTTTA
>NW_008337474.1:0-1174 GCF_000622305.1 Nannospalax galili
GGCTTTATTCCAGAGATGCAGGGATGGTTCAATATATGCAAGTCAATAAACTTCATAAATCATATAAATGGACACTAAGACAAATTGCATGGTCATCTCAATAGATGCAGAAAAGGCCTTTGACAAAATTCAGCATGCACTCATGATAAAAGTCCTAATGGGAATTGGACTGGAGAGAACATACCTCAACATAATTAAAACTATATAAAACAAACCCACAGCCAACATCATTCTAAATGGAAAAAATCTGGAAGCATTCCTATTAAAGGCAAGATCCAGGCAAGGATGCCCACTATCTCCACTCCTTTTTAACATAGTGCTTGAAAATCCTGCTAGAGCAATAAGACAAGAGAAGGAAATTAAAGGAGTACTAATTGGAAAAGATGGCTAAATTGTCCCTTTTTCCATATGGAAGCACAAAGACCCCAGATAGCTAAAGCAACCTTGAGCATAAAGAGCAACACTGGAGGGGATTACCATACCAGATCTCAAACTATATTACAGAGCTATAGTCTACAGTCATAAAAACAGCATGGTACTGGCATAATTGAAGACCCAAACCTGAGTACATCCAATTTCAGCCACCTGATATTTGACAAAGGTGCCAAGAACACACAATGGAGGAAAGACGGCATCTTCAACAAATGGTCCTGGTAAAACTGGATCTCCACCTATAGAAGAGTGAATCTAGACACTTATCTTTCACCTTGCACAAAAGTCAGCTCCAAATGGATCAAAGACATCAATGTCTTTGTAACTTGAAACTCTGAAACTGTTAGAAGAAAACATTGACAGTAACCTACAATATATAGGTGTAGGAAAGGACTTTCTAAATCATATACCAGTTGCTCAGGAATTCAGATCAATAATTCACAAGTGGGACCTCATTAAACTAAAAAGCTTCTGTACAGCAAAAGAAGCAACCAAGAAAGTGAAGAGAAAACCCAGAGTGGGAGAAAATCTTCACCAATGACACAGCTGACAGAGGTTTAATGTCCAGAATATATAATGAACTCAAAAAACAAAGAATCGAGAAATCAAAAGACCCAATTGAAAGATGGGCTAAGGAACTGAACAGAACGTTTTCAAAAGAAGAAGTAAAGATGGCTATGAAACATCTTAAAAGATGTTCAACATCACTAATAATCAGGGAAATGCAAATTAAAACCACTTT
>NW_008337474.1:5425-5623 GCF_000622305.1 Nannospalax galili
AGAGAGAGGGGAAGAGGGAGAGAGAGAGAGAGAGAGAGAGAGAGAGAGAATTTCCTTGGTCCCAACTTTCCTTACAATGACTTCCACAAAGAGTAAACTCTATTTGTGAAGTTGTGTGATGTGGGAGGACCCGGCCCACTGTGGGGGGTGCCACCCCTGGGCAGGTTGCTCTGTATTGTATAAGAAAGCAGGCTGAAC
>NW_008337475.1:0-3049 GCF_000622305.1 Nannospalax galili
TCTAGAGGTCAGAATTGTACTAGCAAAGTATTGGCAGGTCTGGAGCACCTCCGTCCTCTCTGGAGGCATCTGGAGGTCACTTCCCATGTTCCCTTCCTAGTGACTGACTCCCTGCTTGGCCATTGTTCCATCGTACATCATCTCTTTTCATCTGTCCAAGCCTTCTGCCTCCCTTGTATAAGACCTGCCCTGATAAAACTGCATAATTAAGATTCTCTTCTCATTTCGTGGCCTTTTATTTCATCTCATCTGCAAAATCCCTTGTACCATGTAACACAACATATGTCCAGGTTTCATATATTATGATTTGAACATCTGGGGACTGTTATTCTGCCTCTCACAGTGAGCTATTAAGCTCCTCATCCTACTGATCATGCATGATGAAGTGTCTCTCCCAAGGATGACTGGAAGCTCTGTGAAGACAGGGGCCACATCTGCTTTGCCTTCTGTTGTATCTCAGTACCCAGAGGTTGATACATCAGTAGATGCTTAATAGACAGTTGTCAGGTGGGTACATGGAAGATGGAGTGGCTGGCCATGGTGTGGAAACTGGAAAGCCTTAAAACTTGCAGTGGTGCCTCCTCAAAAGGGCAGGACAGCACTTAGGAAGAATAATCTGGGATGAACTGGTTGGACTCTGTCAAGGCACAGTGATCACCATCAATTTGCGCTTATCTAGCACAGAGGAGTGACCCTAAGATCAATATACAGGAGACCACTATCTTTATTGATGGGATCATTATGCTAAAAATGGCAGAACAGGACAGATTTCTTGTTTGATTTCAGTCAGAGTCCCTTGTAAGGGAGCTAACTAGGAGAAGACTTTGGTGTCTCTAATAGGTCAGTAAGCTGTTTCTGTCTCCGGAAGGCCCAGCTCATCAACAGTTTGCAACAAAACAACACAACAGAAACCATGTGACAAAATCATTGGCCAGGGACAGTCACCCACACTGGTCCTCCATGCGTTTCCCAAGTCCCTGTGATGCGCTGGGCACAGTACTGTGAAGTAAGGGATGGAAATGAGAAGGAACCACCATCTAGGACCCACCTTCCAGGGAGGATTTGATGGTCCTGTGGCTGATAAGAAAGTATAAATGCTCACAGGCATAACATTGGTGCAGTGGAAGGGGCATAGGCAAATACTCCCAGGAGAGCACCTTTAAGCTCCATCCACGGACGGGTGAGGAAGGCATTTCAGGAGTCCTAACCTCATTTCAGAATCAGAAGGTTGTATTTAAAGGGTAAATGAACATTCTCCAACTGACTGTAAGGTGGGAGGTCATAAACTGGGGCGGGGGGGACGACCAGAGGGAGCATCTGCCCTATCCTCGGTTAATGATGAATTCCAGGAAGGAATTCTCAAGGTGTTAAATCCTCCAGTAGACATTATTGCTCAGTCTGCAGGCCTCTGCAGAGTGCCTATCAATGAGCAGTCTTTTTAATCACAGACATCTCCCACACTTACTCATCCCACTAGAGATGATTAGACAGTAAGGACAGGTGGGTCTTTTATCATATGCATCTTACCTTGTGTCTGATGAGGCTTGCTCCCAAACCACAACCCTATTTATTCTCCTGGAGTGAGTTCATTTCAACCTGATCATTGTCTTTCTCTGAGTTCGCTTGGGATGCTGCTGAACTGAAGCAAGGAACGAGAAACAAGGGGTATAGGTGTCACTAAGCCAACAGGAGGACCAAGGGCAGCTGGCCATGTGCCGGCTGTGTCCTCGCACCTGAGATGGGGGTGACATAGTCACTGCTGGAGCGGTACAGCTCAGTATGCCCATGGAAAGAGAAGACAAAGAAGAAAGGCCCTTAATGAAGTCATTTGTCCGCCTCAACATGGCACTCTCTTGCCATTGATGCCCCTCGCAAACAAATGTTTTAATTTGCCTTTGGAAAAATGAGCCAAAACTCCAGGCTACCTGAGACACTGCAGTTACATGTTTTAGTGGCTCCAAATATTTACATTTTGTCAAAATGGAAGTAGGAGATTGAGAGAGAGACTGGGAGGTGGCTGTGAAAACTAGACTTCCTCCTAGGCACCCTCAGCGGGCTGCTCTTGGGAACAGCTGCTTCACTTGGGGATATCTCATTCAGCCACCCCAGCCCCTGGGATGAAGCCAGCAACAGTTTCTAGCCAGCTTGCTTTGCACACAGTAAGGGTGTTCTTGCTGCCTTAAAGGAAGCTTGAAGAGCCCAGCTGTGCCACACCTGGGCTGGAAGGCTGCGTCTTCATAGCTACCTCAGAATATATCAGAAACAACTCTGCTGCATTGCAGAGCACCTCAAGCCTTCTCTCCTCCAAGAAGCAGGTCCCTTGGCTGGCTGGCAGAGCCCTGCTTCAGTCAGCACCCAGCCCTGCTCCAGGTCTGACTCTATGCTTGTTAAAGAAAACTCCAGTTCTCACAAGCCACACTACCCATGAAGCATACTGAGCATGTTTTTCAGTGTGGCGGGGCTGCGTTCCTTTCATAGAAGCAAGTTGCTAGCTCCAGCTCAAGGGCTGGAGTATCATAAGTGAATGCCAGGAACAAAGATAATTAAGAGCACTCTCCACGTAGCCTTTCACAGATGTGTGGTTATCTCCTTCTTCTCCCTTGGCATGATCTAGTTACAGTACCATCATCATCATCTTACAGATGAGGAAAATGACACTCAAAGGGGGGCTGCGATTTGCCCTTGATCTTCTACCACTCTACCAGGAGTCAGAGTGAGGCCTGCCCAGGTGGAGTGTCCCTCACCAATTCCAGGGCAGCATAGCCAGAGGCAAGAGAGCTAGTCTGCAGCTGGCCCTCAGCCAAGATTGCCTTCTCTCCTTTAGCCATACCTTGGTCATGAAAACCACAGAGTGGGAGGCTGGAGGCTGGCTGCGTACCTCAGACTTCTTGGGTCCCAGAAAGGTGTAACGAATAAAATCAGGCTAAAGAATTTGGAGGTAAAGAGATACTGTGTCTACAACTTTACTTGAAAACACTTTAGGGAAAAAAGGACTTGTATCTGTGCGTGTGTGTGTGTGTGTGTGTGTGTGTGTGTGTGTGTGTGTGTC
>NW_008337475.1:4573-6676 GCF_000622305.1 Nannospalax galili
GTTTTATTTTAAAGAAAATGACTTTGTTTGCAAAACATATTTTTATTGAATTTTTGTGTATTTCATACAGAATATCTCAATCAGCCTTGATCATCACAAAACATTTTATTATTAAACAAAAGAAAATACATATCTATTCATAGTAAAAAAATAGCTTTTACAAATGAATTTTTTGAAATACAAGCAATGCACTTAAAATTTCTGATTAGGTGTTAGTAGGCAGTATACAGGAAAAAAAAAGAACCATAAATGGCCAATAAGCTTGAGAATGGATACCCCAGTAAGCCCTGAAAATGCTGATAAATACATCGCAAGGTTACAGACATCATGAGGGCAGCCACTGTGGCTTCCTCAGCACCACAGAATTGCTACCATCTGTCACTGCACTGATAGTTGCTTCTGTTCAATAAATATCAGTTGCAGGAGTCACTGGTTTCAGCCTATGAGATTGGCAAAGCTTAGAGACTGACAGAACCTGGTGCTAGCAGGTAGGGGGGAAACAGACACTCGTGTTCTGGTAGTGACCAGATAAATGAAACTCTTGGAAGGGCAATTTGGTATTCTGTGACAAAAACAGTAGAACCAGCATCCATATGCATAAAAGTAGAAAAATAAATCAGTGAAACCAAACCAGAACCAACAAAGAGCAGCACTAACATGAGACCTAGCAAACGTGATGGTAGTTGCTAGTTAAACGACACATTCAAAAGTTAAGTAGGTGTCATTCTCAGGTGCTGTCCACTTTTTTTTGAGACAGGCTTGCTCACTAGTCTGGAACCAGCAAAGTAGGCTGCCCTGGCTGGCCAATGAGCCCCTGGGCTTTGCCTGTCTCTGCCACCTCATCAATAGGATTACAAGCCCAAAACCATACCATGCCCAGCCTTTTCACAAGGGTTCTGAGGATTGAATTCAGATCCTCGTGCTTGAGGGCAAGCAAGCTCTCACCCCCTGCCCTAAATCCAAGAATATTGAAGCAGATGCTTACAGTTTACAAGTGTACAAAGGAAATAAATAGAAACATAATATTAGAGTAGCAAATAGCCTCATAGGTTTAACCAGTCAAGACTATAAAATCTTTAGTCTATTGAAAGACCCACCTTTCCGGTTTCACTGGTCAATAACCTGGTCATAGGACCACCCCTTAAGCTATGCTAAACAGATGGGCAGAATACCTAGTGCATTAATGAAATGGCAAATTTTTCCTGCCTGGAATCCAGCCTCTTAGCACAGAATTCCTCCAGCCAGCCACAGATATGTAGGTCTCTGTAAGTCCGCCTGCTTTTTCTGAATTTTTCAGAAAAGCATAATTTCTCCTTTTCTTCCTCATATCCCTTTTCTAAACATGCTTTCTTCAAGGCTTTGGGCTGCCACCAGCATCCTGTATTTCTTTACTTTTCTCTAAAGCTTCCTTCTCCCTGGCATATGGCTGCCATGTTGCTGCCAGTCCACCCATGTCTGACCTCTGTGCAAGTTCTAAACCTGCATGGCCTCATGACTTTGTCCTAAATCTTCTGTTTGGGTCCATTCTTAAATTCATTTATAAATGAAGCAGAGAACCCTCTACAGGATGCTTTTTCTCCCCATGTCATCTTGGTAATGACCACTAAGGGGCCCCAAAATTCAAATGAGTTAATTATTTATTTATTGGCTATATGGAAATTTCCTGAGTGCGCTGAATTTGGCTGCCTGGCAGGTACACTTCTTTATCTTGCTGTCTTGCCTTGGGGCATTTGTGACTGCAAACTATTTGCCTCTCAGACAAAAGAAAATTTAAAAAAAGTTTTAAAAAGCCATTTGTTTCCAGGACTTTTCTCAGACTTTGGGTGGGGTTGGGAGGTGTTTCATCATGTTTCTTTAAAAAAGAACAGTCAGAGAAGTTAGTTAGTAAGTAACAGTAAGTTAGATCTCAGGCCTTTGGGGCACCAGGGCTTAGATCGTTTGTTCACAAGGTAGCGGCTTTTCTAACTAGATGTAAGCATATTTAAATTTTGGTGAGTAAGGAGAGTCACACTCCGTGCTTTGGTGAGATGTGTTCTCAGAGCAACAGCCCAAGGACGTGTGCTCTGGACATAGCTTCTGGTTTTTGTTTTGTTTTGTTTTCTG
>NW_008337475.1:7602-11588 GCF_000622305.1 Nannospalax galili
GACTGGGAAAATGAAACTGTACAAGCTATACTTCTCTATGGAGAAAATTCATAGAAATCTACAAAGAAAACTCCTGGAACTAACAGATATAAACTGGGATACACAATAAATACATAAAACTCTATTCTATTTCTATTTCTACATTGTAGATTCATAGAAATCTACAAAGAAAACTCCTGGAACTAACAGATATAAACTGGGATACACAATAAATACATAAAACTCTATTCTATTTCTATTTCTACATTGTAGAAACAATAGGTTCTAAATAATACCATTTTGAATAATATAAAAACACTTAGGTCTTCCTAAGTCTGAAAGAAGTGTAAAAGGTTATACTATAAATACTGTAAGGCATTGGAGGAAGAAATGAAAGATATCCTTATTAAAATGGAGAGATAGACTTTGCCCATGAATTGGAAGACTCAACCATGTTAAAATTTTGTTTGTTTTCTTGCTTTATTAATAAGTTTTTAATTGGCATATAATCACTGTTCATGGTACCGGGTTTTATAAGGACATTTCTTTCAAAGTATTTTGTGTAGTTTTAGCATATCTCCCCACGCCTGCCGTCACCTCCTCCCTCAAATCTCTACAAATTTACCTGTAGATTCATCATAATTGCAGTAGATTTTTGGTAGCAATTGATAAACTGCTTCTAATACAAAGAATTAGAAGTATCCTAGGAGAGCTAAAATAACTGGAAAAAAAGATAATTTGGAGGATTATTACTATCTGGTTTCAAGACTAATTATAAAGTTCAGAAGTGGTGACAGAGCTTCATTGCTGTAGATAATTAGATCAGTGGAACAAAACACAGACAGAGGGTGGTAAAATCGTCCCCATGTAGGCAACTGACTTTGAGAACAGTTTTTTTTTTTTGTTTAGTAAATGCTGCTAGAATAATTGAGTATCCATATGCAAAACATTATTTTGATCCATAGATCACACCGTGTGCTCCATGTATTGTAAATCACCTCACTGGATCATAAGCTTTAATATGAAACTAAGTCTATAAAATTCCTAGAAGAAAACATGGGGGAGAATTCTTAGTGATTTTTTTTTTTTGGTGTTTTTGAAACAGGGTCTCCCTGTAGCCTTAGCTGCCCTGATCCCCGCCTGCCTCTGCCTCCCAAGTGCTGTGATTAAGTGTGTACCACCATGCCCAGCTAAATCTTAGTAATTTTAAGTAAAGTTTTTTTATATAAAACACTAAAAGCATGATTCATAATGGAAAAATATGGTCAGCTGGAGTTGATTATGATTAAAAACTACTCTTGAAAGAGCTGTTAAGAGAACAAAAGGAGCCAGGTGTGGTGGTGCACGCCTTTAGTCCCAGCACTCAAGGCAGAGGCAGACAGATCTCTTGAGAATGAGAGTGGCCTGGTCTTCCACAGCAAGTTCCAGGCCAGCTGAGGGGCTCCAGAGAGACCCTGTCTCTAAAAGACAGGAGAGGAGTGGCGGGGAAGGACAAGGTGCAGGCTGGAAGAAAATCTGCACAGTTTAGATTCAATAATGGTATCTTGTGTCTAGAATATATAGCAATCTCTCAACTGAATAATATAATTATAATATAATATATATTGCACTATACCAAAAGGATATGTGGATGACAAGCCATCACATGAAAAGATGCTCATTAACACAAAGGAAACACAGTTACAACCACAGAATAATGCCTCTGCACCCAGGACTGACCACATACCACTTTTGGCTAAGGGTGAGGAGCAGTTGGCATTCTCATCCCGGGCTCTTGAAGGTTAAATGGTGCAGTGGCCGTAGGAAGCTGAAGTTTCTGAAATGTTAACATACACTTACTATGTTTGTGCCAAAATTTGTGCATTACTGTTCAGAGCAGCTTTATCTATTAAACAAGCCAGCATATGAAAACATAAGCACATCATGATTTATCTGGATTTTACTCAACATAAAACACAACGAACCAACAGTGATGAATCTCAATTCCGTTCTAAGAGAGTATATTCTATATTCCATTTATAGAAAATTCTAGAAAATACAAATTAATCTATAGTGGCAAACAAAATAGGATCTAGGGGTGAGGGTAGTGGCCTAAGACAAGGTAAGTAGAAACACTGAGGATGATAAATATATTCATTTTCCTAATTGTAGTGCTGTTTTCAGAAGTGTATATATATCTCAAAATTTGTCAAGTTAGGGCTCAGGAGGTTAAGTGCTTGCTGTGAAAGCATGAGGACCTGAGTTCAGATCTCCAGCACTCATGTAAAGGTCATATGGCAGTGCATGTGTGTAACCCAGCACTGGCAGCAGGGGGCAGGGGGCAGGGAGAGACAGACAAATCTCTGGATCTCTCTGGCCAGCTCGTCTAGCTACATCAGTGACATACAAGTTCAGTGAGAGGCCCTATCTAAGAAGAAAGCTGACTGATGGAGAAAGACACCCAGCATCAACCTCTGACTTCCTGTGGCCCAAATTCCCTCTGGGTCTCCTGTGCAATCAGACAAACCATATATTTTATGTGAGTTTATTAACTTACAAAGGAATGAGTACCCAGTGCCTCACCCCGCACGCACCACGACTCAGAGCCCACCATGCCACACCCATAGTCGCTGCTAGCATTTGCTCATGCCTCCGGGGCCAGCGATCACCCCAGGTCCATAAGAGTCAGTCCATTCTGTCCTTCAGCTGCTGAGCAGCTGGCTGTGCGTCCCCCACACCACATGCTACCTGCAGCTCCTGGCTTCTGTCCCAAGATGGCCCCCAGCAGCCCCTTCGTAGTCCATGCTCCACATCAGGCCCTGCTCATTGGAGGAACCAGCCAATAGAGAGACACTCCACCCCTTTCCTCTGCTCTTACAATCTTCCCATCCATCTTCCGATAAAGTACCTGAGCCTTGGAGGGGGTGATACATGTAGGGCAAGCACTCTTGTATCATGGCAAGATAGTGGCTTCTTGGGCCTCCCCATTAGTCGTCTTTAGGCCGTGGCCACTGATATATCTCAGTAGTGTTTCTTCTACTATAAAGACAAATGGACAGAAGTAGACACATTTAAAGAAACATGAATGTAAATACAAATGCCTAGACTCTATACCAGTAGGTGTACCGTACTCATTAAACAATATACCATGATGGCTTCTCCACAAGGGCCTGTAGCCTGTCTTGACGCAAGGTGTTGGCCTGCATCAGAAGTGTGTATCACCCCTAGGAGTGGGCCTTATCCAATTAGAAATTTGTCCGTTGTATGTGTGTTGGTCGAGCCATTATTGCACTTGCAGGTATTGCTTGGCATGTCCATAGTGTGCAGCATGTAGGGTCCATCATTGAGTAGAATTATAGGGGATCCTTTCTTCCCCAACCATCTGTATAGAGCCTTCTGGCAATATGAATGTCATCCATCCAGTGGCACAAAGTTTTTTGGCTTAGCCTCAGTTATGCTCACAACATGCAGTGTCTTCAGCAACATGGCCTTACCGACCTTTCTAGTGTACAACCAACATTAGTGGCAATAGCCTTGGTGAACTGGCGGACCTCTAGGATCTTTCTCTGACCAACAGCTCATGGGGGCAACCCACTCCTCGTACTGTAGGCTTTCTTAACAGTGGTATAGTTTGGGAGTCTCTATCCTCATCTTATCCAACCTACATAAAATTCCCAAGAACCTTACAGCTATAGCTGGCCTTCGCTTCTTCACGTATCTTTCAAATGGTTTCACATCTGTAAAACACTTGGAGGAAGGTTAACATTATATATTAAATCACTCATAGACAAGGCCTCACACAGCATAGAAAGGTTTCGTCCATTCGTATTAACTGTTTTCTCCATAGATCCTTGTTAGGTACCATAGCATGGGTACGAGGCATACACATCCCTTTTACACTTACAGGTGTTGGCTCCATGCGGCTAAGGAGGCAGGAGGCGTCTGTCCCCACTGCACTTGTTGGTTCCCTGAGTCAGACAGGCTCTGGGTCTGCCTCCTGACTGTAGCCACATCTGTCATCTTCCAAT
>NW_008337475.1:12224-13777 GCF_000622305.1 Nannospalax galili
GCATTGGCCTAGGTTGAACAGCCTATATTGTAAGGATGGATGGGTGGTTATATAACTCAGCTGTGAAGCTTCTGAAGGACTTAGACGGACATCATTTGCTCCCATGTTCCATACTCTCACAAGCCACTTGGCCAGGGTCTCTCTGCTTGCTTGCTTATAAGTTTTTCCTAGTTTTAACAGTTCTAGCAGGGAATATTTCCTAGCTACAGCACGGTTAGCTTTTTTCCCCTTTTTACTATTATCTGTCTTTTCCTCTGAGTCCTTGGACTTTACACAAGTCAAAGTGTCCACCTTTTTTCTCTCTTAGCTCTGCACCTGGGTCTGCCAGCTCAGCCTTTTCAGCTTTTCCTGCCTGGGACACATCCTTTATGATAGAAAGTGGCCGTGCTCTCTCTAAAGCAGGTAAAAGATTTTCTAAGCTTTGGGTAACTTTTAACAAATCTTCACATACCTGCAACACATCCCCACATTTACAACATAGCTGGGGCCCACACTTCTGCATGGCTGGCCTCTTTTTACAGATTTTATGATCCATTGTATAGCCCATATGGCTATCCTTAACCCTATTTAGCATATTTAGTTTTGATTGGCTTCTCTCCTGGATTTGGGACTCAGAGCCCAGCTGACCCGCCACAGGGGCAGCAGGAACAGCACTGCTTTCTGAGGCCCACATCCCCAAGGCTGTAGTGCCTTTATCCAGCCAGACAACGCCAGTTTTGTGGCCCGAATTCCCTCTGGGTCTCCTACATGATCAGACAAACCATATAATATATTTTACGTGAGTTTATTAACTTATAAAGGAATGAGTACCCAGTGCTTAGCCCCGTGCCGCAGCTCAGGGCCAGCCTTATCAGACTGTGCCATGCCCATAGTCACTGCTAGCATTCATTCACTCCTCCAGGGCCAGCGATCACCTCAGGTCCATAAGAGTCAGCCCATTCTGTCCTTCAGCTGCTGAGTGGCTGGTTGCGCATCCCCCACACCCTGCACGCGCAAGAGAGCCCCCAGCAGCCCCTTCTAGTCCATGTTCCGCATCAGGCCCCACCCATTGGAAGAACTAGCCAATAGGGAGACACGTCCACACTGCTGTACATATATGCATACCCCCCACACACAATTATCCAGTTATATCCTTTAAATATATGCAATGTATTGTGTGCCAATTATACATCAATAAGAACTACCAACCTTGGAACTGGGGAGATGAGTAAGAGCACTTGTTCTGCAAACATAAGAACCTGAATTCAAATCCCCAGCACCCACATAAGAAACTGGTCATAGTTGTGCTTTCCTGTAACCCCAACATTAGGGGATAGAATCAAGTGGATTCCGAGAGCTTGCTGGCCTACCAGCCTAGCCAAAACAGCAAGCTTCCAGTTCAGTGAGAGACCCTGCCTCAAAAGAGTAAAGTGGAGAGTGGTAGAATCCACCCCTAAATCATACTCTGGCCTCTACACACATGTGCACAGGAATGCACAACCAAAGTCTTCTGTGAATGCAACACACACACACACACACACACACACACACACACACACAATTACCTAACTTTA
>NW_008337475.1:14302-17526 GCF_000622305.1 Nannospalax galili
CTACAAGCCTCTTCTATGTATAAGACCTGGCCATTGAGTAGTTTTCTGTCATCCAGGACTCATCAGAAAGGCCTCTGGCTTGAGGATGCTGTATTGTATTTCTTATGAGCCTTGAAGGGCAGGGCAGGGCAGGGTTCTGCCTCACAGACAGCTCCATCAGTACCACATCTAGAGACTAAAGGTACATACTGCTGTACCTGGAGGCTCTTATAATTTTATGGGAAGATTTTACCATGTCCTAGCAAAGTTTCAGAGAGCACTCCTTTCCCCAAAGTTCATGGCAGCAACCAAATGCATAGGTAATTGATCTATGGCTGCATCCTATATTTACATTAGATATGATTTCTGTCACTGGGAATGGCATTAGATGGAAGGGTCTTATTCAGGTTACTGCTGCAGCCACTGTCTTGCTTCGTTTTCAGTTTTCCATCTTTGGAAAGTATCTGGCCATTTCTAAAAGTCCAGAGTAGACTCTCCTACCTATGCTGGGAATGTTGTACATTGCTTTCAGCATCCCACAGACACTTACTTCATCTTTTCCAGACCAGGCACACACTGTAGAGTTAGTACAACTGCCTGCTGCCAAAAAGGAGCACATAGCTTTAAGTAGTAAGAGCCACGTGTTGGGGGAAGCACCTTGGAGAGGGCAACACTGGAAGATCGGAGCTTTAATGGGGCACAGTTGGTGGGGAGTGTTCTTGGCAGAAAAAGCAGAGTGAATAAAATCTGGATCTGGGAAATGCAGCTGGCAGGTTTGGAGGGCCCAGGCCAGAGAGAGGGAGAGAGAGAATAACTTGCCATCATAGGTTGTGCTGTGTTCCCTCTGCACAGTAAGGCATCATTCCTTCCTAACCCATGCGACACACACCCTCTCACAGAGCCAGATCTGTGCACCAAGCCATGACCCGACGCAGTCGTCTTTACAGAGACAGGCCAGGCATTTAAACAGTGCCTTGGGGCCTAGAGAGATGGTTTGGGCCGTCTTACTGCCCTTGCAGAGGACTCAAGTTTGGTCCCCAGAAACCAGGTCCAGCAGCTCACAACCACTCAAAACTCCAGCTTCAGGGATGCCTCTGGCCTCTATGGGCACCCAGACTCACATGCTCATACACACAGCCACATAATTTTAAAATAGTAAATTTAAGAATAAATTTAAAATTAAAATAAATGAACAGTGTCTTTCTCTCCATCTGCATCAGCTCGCCATTAAGTCTGAATGAAAATCTGGCCTCACAGCCGACTTTCCTGAAATCTCCCTTCTGTCGCTGGATTCACCACAAACAACTCACAGTTTTCATGTGGTACTGCATGCATATAAATTGAATTAAGCAGCCTGACGTGATCTGTTTACCACCTTGAAGTAGAAGCTACCAGCGCCCCTACTTTCCTGCTCTAGCTCTCGTACCTTTTTGTTTGGAGCCCATTCTCTCCTTTTACAAACAGCCCTTCTGGCAACTTCAGCTGTTTGTCCTTCTTTGTTTATTTCTTCCTTTTTCTCCTGAAATAACATAGCCTTGAAAACATTAAAAAAATATATGTAAGAATTTTTTCCTCTGGCTCATCCTATGCTGATGAACGTTACGTGTGCAGGAATGGAAGGAAAGGAAACCATACGTCCCTGGATTTGCATTGTTAAGCATCCTCTGCCAGAATCCCACTGTTCAATGGGTAAATGCTATTTTTTCAAGCTCCTTTGTCTGAAAGCTTGTTAGGGAATAAGCTATGGGCCAGACAGACAAGTGGGCAGATGAGCAGTGCCTGTGGTTTTCTGAGCTTTTTATCACACGCACACCCTTGCCTTGCACTGTGTGCTCTGGGATTCCATGGAAGAGATTCTCAAAGGCTTCAAAGGTGATTTTGCATAGTGGGTATCAGTGGTTTTTGAAAGTTCATTTGGGATTTTTATTCTTGTTTTCTGATTTCTATGGAAATTATTCAGCCAGACATATATATGGTTAGTCAATAGCTTCAGATGTACCTAAAGCATTCATTGAATTTATTAAGAATCCAAGTGTGTGTTTCTCTGAAGGTATTGGATGTATTCCCAGTTGTAAGTGGTTGTTTTCCAACATGTAATCATAAACTTACAAATGGAAGCTGAATGAAATTTAAATGCTGTTTTCTGCTATTTGGATTGTTTGGCATTTCTGATCAGTGTGTTTGGCCATTGGCCTATATTTTGACAACAGTTCACTTCAATTTCTTTTTCAGCATCAAACCTGGTCAGTGTAATTGAGACTTTCCTTTAGCAACTGGTTAGCAACTGTTCATCTTATTTTAATTAACCTTACTATTCACAAGTAGTCCTAAATGTAATTTAGGATTTTACAGATTTTACTGAGTTTACAATTTACTGGTTTTACAGACGAGGAAGCTGAGAACTAGAATATAGAGCGATAGAGAGATAGAATGTCTTGGCTGAGGTCACTCATTGAGCAGGTGGTAGATCCAGTCTCCCTGTTGCCCATAACCACCATGCCCTGCTGCCTCCATTCACTCAACAAATCCCTCACTGCCTGTCTGTGCTGGGTGCTGTGTAAGACCCAAGGACATGTGGGGCAGAAGTACCCTCTGTGTTCCTGGTCGGGATAGATAGGAATCAAATCTCACAGAAATCAATATTACCAAGGTGACATATGCCACTCAGAGGCCATTCCCAAAACTGCTACCATAACGGTGGTGACTTGTCATACACAGAGAATCTGAAGAAAGCGTGGCTGAGGATGTGAATGACTGAGCGACAGAAGAACCAGCAGGCATTCCTTAGGCTAAAAGTGAGGTTGACTGGGGCCAGGAGGTTCAGGGAAAGAGCAGTCTGGGCTGGGAGACCACGGGTGTGAAGGCCCTGCTGCAGAAGAGAGCATGGTCACCAAGGGGGGAATGGACAGGTCATGATCAGAAAGTGGGGTACAAACAGAAATGTTGTAGTAGGTGAGGGGCTAGGCAAACTGAGAGTCCTGTAAAGAAGGTGTTTAACCTTAGAACTGTGAGCTGAGAAGCAGTCATGCGCATCTCTCTCTCTCTCTGTATTGTAATGCAAGCACACATTGTGAACAGTGGAGGATGGCAAACCAGCTGGGAGTTAGCAAAAGCAATGTGTGTGGTACAGCAGTCGTACTGTGGTTGTAAAGTGTCCCCCACAGACTGATATGTCAGAGTACTTGGTCCCCAGCTGGTGGTGCTGCTTGGGGACACTGTAGACCCTTTCCAGACTACTGCCTAGT
>NW_008337476.1:0-3879 GCF_000622305.1 Nannospalax galili
AACCACTTTTGTTAGGAAAATTATTAAATTACCACATACTGGTGAATACCACTCTGAACAATTATCTCTCAGTGTGGTTCTACACATTAACATGATTAATGCACTTGCATGCAGTGATTTTCAGTTGATACACAAATCTAAGGAGTAGGGTCGTAAAGAGCAGAGGAAGAGTATGTAGTCTTATACTAATCTTATTTTGAAACAGGCAACCAAGGAAAGCCAGTGCTGTTAGAAGATTTCAGGCATTTATTCAATATACCTAGTACACTGTAGCTTAACTGTAAGCATTAGAAAATAATAACCTATGCTCTATCACATACTAAAGTGTTTTAATTTAGAAAATGGATGCATTACTTTTTACATACTCTCAAGTATTTTACATAGGCTTGAAATATATTCTCAATATTTTAAAACCTCTAGTTTTAGGACCAGTATTTTTTATATTTTCACTTATTTCTGACATTTTCTTTTCCAGTAAGTTTTAACAACTGATTATATATCCAAAATTTAAAAACTCTACAGAGTTCATGCCCAGTGGAATTAGCATTATGTGGGAGAATAATTTTAATCCTTTATTGATTTGCAAGATGCCTCTACCTTGATGTTTTCACAGAAGCTGATTTCACTGATGATGATCAAAAGAGATATGTAGGGCTTTGATCAGAATAAATCAGAAGAAAGCTGGAAATCTGCAAATATGAAGTGATTAAAATTCTATCTCCATCTCCCCTTAGTGAAATGAGGAAACTAAAATACTGATAGCTTATAATTAGTGAGAGACAAATGTAAAGGGTCTATTTAAACTATAGATAAGACTATAGCAAAACAAAAGGTTAATATGAGACATGCATTATTATTGAACAATATGCTAGGATCTAGTTTTCCAAATATCAAAACAGAATACAATGTCTATAAATGTTATCCTGAACGTTAGTGTCAATGTATTCACAGGTGCTTCTACCCTCAGAATGAACTTTTTGAAATAATATGTGGGAGAAGTGAAGGAGAAATGGTTGGCTTTTTAAGAGTACTTTTTCTTCTTTATACGACTGGTCAGGATAATATGCTGGACACTTCCAAATTCATTCTTCTCTAGGCCAGGGACAGTTTAGGAAAGTAAGGGTGACACTTAGGATTAAGGCTGTATGTGAAACAGCCACAAGGTATATAGCAGTGTGATCAACAGCTTTATAAAATAATCAGAAATGAAACAAAACAGAAATTAGCAAGGCCAATAAACATTTGCTATGTTATTTTAGGAAAAGATGAAATTTATTAAGTTTTCAGGATATTTAGAATATGTTGTGTTATGGTTTCTCTGAAGATAAATGATGAGGTTTGGGCTTCACTCTAAGATGACTATTTCTGTACTTAACATACTGAAAACTAGCACTTCATGCAAATCAAAGGTCAATAATTGCTTTAGTTCTTCCAATGTTCCCAAGAACACCAGCATTTTTCAGAAGATTATATTGTCCAAGAAGAGAATGAATGTTTATCTCTACTGAGTCTATATTATATATCTCACTGAGTTACTAAAAAAAGCTTAACGATTCTGATCATCTATGTTTTTAATTGGAAATATTTTTATAAAACAACAAAAGATGAATGAGGATAGTGGTTAGTCACAATGAATCTGCAGACTTTAGGATCTGTTCTTTTCTAACAATATGTTTGAAGAATACGTTTGCAAGTAACAGAATGATATAAAATTTTCTGTTTCATCTTGCTCTCTTATAAGTAAAAAAATTTCACCTAATTTTTAAGCATGAGGAAAATGTATATAAAATAAAAAACTATTATTTTAGTTATTTTTCTCTTGCTGTGATAAGACACCCTGATCAAGGCAACTTGTTTGGCTTACAGTTGAGAGGTTTGGATTCCATAATGGCCAAGAATGCATGGCAGCAGGAGGTGACTGGAGCAGAAAGCTCAGCAGTCACATCTTCAAGCAGGCACAGGAAGTATGCAGCCACTGAAAATCTGCATATATATGATCCTCAGTATAATAGATAACTACATAAGACTAGCACTACTAATGCAAATTTAATGTAAAACATCTTTAAAAAGCTCAATAAAGACAAGAAAATAGAGAAATATTTTAGATGTAAATAAAGATAAATCTTCAAAAGTTCTTTATAAATACAGTAAAATAGCTGTATTCAACAAAAAGCCAGTCATAGAGATCAAAATAGAGAAAAATATCCCCTCTAAAACACACACACAAAATTACTCATGTGGGGGATGATAGTAAATAAAGTAGTCAGTTAAAACGGAAGTTTGATATGGACATGTACCTCCTTCTCTGGCTCTTACAATCTCTCCACCCCTTCTTCTGCAATATTCCTTGAGCCCTGGGTTGGTGAAGTTTAATATAGGAGTCTTGTCCAAGGACTCACACTCTGAAGACTCTTATTTTCAATGTTTTGGTCATTTGTGATCCTTTGTGTTTCTTGCCCTCTGTTGCATGAGGGAGCTTCATTGAGAGTTGAGAAATACATTAATATTTTCTCTACCCCTCATTCCAGTGTGTTGTATGAGCCTTTGGTGTAGAAGTTAGATCGTAGATGTGTCACTTAGATTTAGGCATTTGACAGACACTTAACCTGCGTGTATAACCAATTATGGAACTCTTACAGGCTCCTAGGACCTTGCTCTTATGAACTTGCAACAATGATGACAGCATGCACAAGAATGTTGCCAACACAAAGAGACAAAACCCATCATAAACTGTGGAAATTGGCAGTAGGCCCCAATCTTAGTCAAAGAACTATTGAGTAGCTGAATACTGCTGGGTGTGGAAGAACTGATCTTCTTTAAGGGAGTGACTCTAGGTAGACTGACTAGAACACAGTGGATGAACTTGCTGACTGAGGGACATCTGGGAACACTAACTTGGCTCAATAGGCCTTAACATGAATGATAGAATGCATGAAATCCAATGGAGTAGCTATGGGAAGGCACCAATGGGGTAGGGGGTGTAAAGATGGTTAAGACGTTGTATATGGAATGCAAAATTTCAATAAAAAAATACAACCACTGTCTCCAAGCAAAACAGAAGTTTAATGTGGAGGTACTATGTGAGATGATCATGAGACACACGTATGAAATTATATTGTCCAATAATTTTAACAGTACAATGAATTAAAATACTAAATCTGTGGTGTTTCTAAGCCATGTTACAGCTATGTCTAAATGCCTGAATTAAGAAACAGCCTGATAATAGGGCATAGTTTAAACTTTAATCCTAGCACTGAGGAGGCAGAGTCAGGTAGATCCTTATAATATCTACATAGTGCATTCCAGGCCAGCCTGGGCTACAGAGAAACAAACCCTGTAACGCCAAATTCCCTCCCAGGAGAGGCAGTCACTCTGCTCCCAGGTCCATTCAGTCCTAACACTGACTGACATAACCAACACCATGGTTCCTTTTTTTATTTGGCGGGGGGGGGCGCTTTTTTGTAAAGTCTATGATGCCTGAAAGAGAGTTACTTTCAAAAGCATGCATATATGGGCTCTTTCTCCTACATTTCAGCTAAGCTTTTTGAGTTCCACCTCCAACAGCAGGCTGCCAGCACTGAGCCGCTGACTCACCAAGATGGCAACCTATTCCCCATTCCCGGCTTCTTCAGCATCTGTCCTTAGACACCCCCCCCCGAGTCTCCTGGGGTTTAGTACTAGCTCCTCAGAGGACATGCCTAGCCAACACACCCTGTCTCAAAAGAAAAAATAAAACAAAAGAAAGGATAGATTACAGATAGATGATAGACAGATAGATGATTGATGATAGATAGATGATAGATAGATGAAAGATAGATAATGGATAATGGTAGAAGATGATAGATAGATAGATAGATAGATAGATAGATAGATAGATAG
>NW_008337476.1:4069-4878 GCF_000622305.1 Nannospalax galili
ATACAGTAATTCCAGCATGAAATGGGAATTGGAAATTAGAGACCACCCTTATTTTATCAGAAAATATTCTTTGATCTCTAAACCTAGAATACCACACACATGTAATTACACAACCTCAATATTTCTCATTGCTTCCAATGAGATAATCAAGGTTTTTTTTTTCAGTGCTTTGATATGTTAATCATGGACACCTGTGGGTCCATGACATCCCACACCCTTCCAAGGGCAGGTGCAACACAGCAAAGACCACTCCAGGAGCACGTCAGAGTGTGGAACTCAGCTTTATTTGTCAGCAGGCTGTATATACACATAATCATCCAATAACATGAAAGGGCATCCATTGTGGACCAATGGTAGCAAAGGTCATGCTGATCACTCGCTTACATCTAACATTGGGGATCATAAAAGTGCAGTGGAGGAAGCATGATGCAATCTCAGGCCATCTGTGGGGAAAGGTGTGGAAGGAGGTGTGGCTATCAGGGGTGCAGTTTAAATTCTGATACAGGGAACTGGCCTAAGCTATGAAATGGTCATGGCAGGGCTAGAATTTAGCAGACGGACACCCACCTTCTTTCACTGTCTTGAGCGTAGGGCAATGTGAGATTCTGAGGAACTGAGGTCATTTGTCCAGCTCACAAAAGGAGGACATGACTCAAAGAGCTTCTTTACTTAACCAGTCATTGAACTATAGATTTGTATACTTTGATAATATTCTTTTTTCTATATATGAATTCAAATCATTACATCTCAAAACCAGGGAATTTTTTTTTTAATTAGAAGAAGCATTTCATTACAACAGCATTAACCTA
>NW_008337477.1:0-188 GCF_000622305.1 Nannospalax galili
CTGTATTTGACAATATATGAGATAAAAGCACAGAGGGACTACTTAGGAAAAGCAAGGAGCCAGCAAGACGGGGGATGAGGAATGGCATATGTCAGGGGTGGCAAATACAAGCATATTTACAATGATATATATATATCATATATATATCATATATATATATGAAGATGAAATGAAACCAAGTATTTTGT
>NW_008337477.1:251-12644 GCF_000622305.1 Nannospalax galili
TACTGACTAAAAACATGAATGATAGGGAATGAGAAAAACAGACACCATAGTTTCAAAGTGCTCAATACATCACATAGAAAACTTAGAAAGGTTCCTATCAAATGTTATACACATAACAGTCCCAATCCACATGACTATAGAGAACCAGTTATGCTTGATTCAGAATGGACTTTTAAGACTGATTTCCCATCCCTCATCCTCAGTGCTGTGCTGCTGGGTTCACACAAGAGGAGAGTTTGCTTCAGCTTTGGTTGCTATTGTCTAAGGACCGCCTCCAAGAAAATGTGAATGTCTATGGTGTGATTTGATTCTCTCTAGACTTCCACATCTGGAGGTCTGGACACAAAGCCTGAGCTCACATACTTCCATGTTGTATGCTGTTAGAGAGGGATGCCTGCTGTTAGGAACATCCTCCTCAGTGAGGGCAAATTAACAAGCAGGTGTTCTCCAGAAATATTTAAAAGTGATATTTCCTTTGAAATTCAAAACCCCACCACCTCTAAGAATAAAAGATTGGATGATTTTACCCTCTTGTGACCAGAAGGAAGAGTAACAGAGGCCTCTGGGGCCTAGTGCACACACTCAGCATTGTGGAAAATGTTGGCAATAAAGCTTCTAAGTGTGTACCCACAAGAACTGAAAGCAGAGATTCAAATAAATGCTTGTGTAGCAATGTTCACAGGAGCCTTATGCACAGTACCCAAAAGGCAGAGAGAACATAAATGTCTGTCAATAAATGAATGGATAAACACTAGGATACACGGGCAGACAATAGGATGCCACTCAGCCACCAAAGGGATGGAGTTCTGAAACAGCCACAGTATGAACGAACCTTAGAAACATTATGGTAGGGAAAATAAGCCAGATGCAAAGCAATATTGCATGATTCCACCAACAGATATACCTAGAAGAAGGAAATTTATAGAGAACAAAGACAGAGGTATGGGGAACTGGAGAGAACGTACCAGAGTGAGCGTCAGTCTACATGACATGAAAGTTCTACAATGTCAATTGTCATGTAATACTGTGGACATATTTCACACCAATGAACTATACTCCTAAAACCAGCTAACTGATAAGCTTCGTATATGTATTTACCACAATAAAAAACATGTAAGAATAGTGCTTGCTGGCTTCAGAGGCATCATTCACAAGCGTTATATTGATCCAAAGAACAGTTGGGACAGGCGAGTGGTGTTAAAGATTTCTTGTCATTTGTAGATGCTAGAAGTGTTTTATGGTTTGTGTCTGGTGACTGTTCTGTTCATAGATCATACTTGGTACTCTCTCTTGTGCACTGTTTAGTTGAGGCCCTAATTATTTCTCACTCGCTCTGTGGTAAAAATCTCTAATAGGTTTTCTTAATTCCATCTTTCATCTTATTCTGTACAAAACCAGAAGTTAGATCCCCTTATATTTTAACTCTTAATTCTTGCACTAGTCACTTTTAATGCTTATAGCCTGAATAATAATCAAGTTCTTTGGAGAGCTGCATGATTCTCATCAGTCTCACAGTCTACTGCTCAGTAATTAGCATCAGCCTCTGGCTTATCTCAGTCCTGTTTCTTCCAAGGCTCACTTGCTGACCTGCCTCCTGAATGCTGTTTCCTCTAGTGAAATGTCTTCTTGCATCACTTACAGCATCGCTGCCAAAGGTATCAGACAAAGACAGCTTGAACCAGCCACCTCCACAACAAGGACATCCCGCTTCCTGACCCTGAGACGTGTTTCTCACCAAGAGGCCCTCTTTCTGTGCATCACCATCTTCATGTGTCCATTCCAGTTTACGTCCTCTCGGTGTCACTTTCCTTCATAGTTACCAGCTTTGGTCAATGTTTTAAGTTCAATGATAGAGCTCTTTACGAACTAGAAAGTAGACAAGATTAGTCCAAAGAAGATTTTTCTAAAGAAAAACTAGTTTTGAG
Organism: Nannospalax galili; assembly: GCF_000622305.1. NCBI lineage: Eukaryota > Metazoa > Chordata > Mammalia > Rodentia > Spalacidae > Nannospalax > Nannospalax galili. Next base: position 2,177 of record NW_008337477.1, read on the forward strand.
ATCCAAGAAAGTTCTCCTGGAGCCCTTGAGGCACAAATTGAATTCTCAAGAATAAACAGTGATATTAAACACACAGGTGGTCACTGACGTGAGGCTGCCTTCATGCACAACAAACTACAACCCAACTTACTATGGAAACAAGCCAAAACCACTCTTGGGAATACGTTTTCTGCGACAAAAAGCAGAGTTTCAGTCAATCACAAATGGCTAAGCTTATTAGTCGCAAACAGCCAACTGATCAGACTAACTGCCTAACTGACTCGAGTTCCCCGCTGTAGCCAGCCATTGTGCTGGGAACTCTCTGCACCTCTTCTGATTCTAGAAAGGGCACATTCTTAGCACTACCCCTTAAATGTATTCCTCTAAAATACAAATTCTTACTGCAACCTAATCCTCACTCTGTTGGTATTAAAAGGTGAAGCCTTTTGAGAAATGATTAAGTCATAAATTCTCAGATCCTATGAATGAACTACAGAAGGCCCAGGAGAAACTAGCTGAGGCTCTTTGAAAGTTTGTCTGCTTGTGCTGAATAGCTTTAGTTGTCAACTTGACACATGGGTAGAGGGAATCCCAACTGAGGAATTTCTTCCAATGGACTGGCCTGTGGCCATGTCTGTGAGTCATTTTCTTGATTTCTGAGTGATGTAGGAAGGCCCAGCCCACTGTGGACAGTGCCACCCCTCAGCAGGTGGTCCTAAGAAAGCAGGCTGAGCCCAGACCAGGGGAAAAAGCCAGTAAGCAGGCCTCTTCCATGGCCTGTGCTCCAGGTTCCTACCCTGAGTTCCTGCCTTGGTTTCCCTCAGTGGTGAACTGTTACCCAGAAGTTGTAAGATAAAATAAACCCTTTCTTCCTCAAGTTGGTCTTGTCAGTGTATTATCACAGTAGAAAGAAACTAGGACATCACTCTTTCACTCTTCATTTCACTCTCCATTTCTGCTCTCTCGCCTTCTGCCATGTGAGGAGATGACACCACTGGTAGGGCAGGCCTTTGCAAGACACTAAGCCTATTGGTACTTGATTTTATATTTCCCAAGCTCCAGGCTATTAAAAGCAAATTCTCATGTTTTATAAATTACTCAGTCTCAAATCTTTTGTTGTAGCAGACAAGTTACGACATAACCAGTGGGCTATCCTGGAACCCCGTAGCATATTAGGTAAAATGTCTTCCATTCTCAACTCACTGATCTTTTAGAATATGAGGCATTTTAAAATGTTCAGCTTTCTATGACAAGTGATAGACAGAAAAGAAAGCCTTTGTATTTTAAGTATATAAAACCTAAGTAACTTAAAATTCAGTCTGACATGGAGGGATGGTAAAATGTGTCTATTGCTTTGCAGCAGAGATGAGAGGATGTCCTAGAAATGACAATAACAAAACATGGCCTTCTACCCATTCACTACATGGATTTTCGTGATTACTAGAAGGTACTTATTGGGACTCAACTAAGAAACCATTGTGACTAACCTTTTATGACATGAGATTTGGATTACGTCACTGACATGTTAGACATATAGAACATCATGAATCAGCCTGAAAATGGCCTGTGGCTTATTTTGTTAAATGTTTTTATTGATTCCAGAATTTCATACAATGTATTTTGATCATATTCAGACTCCCCTTCCCCATCCACCCCTACCATCTAACTCTCCCCAATTTCATGTCCTCTATTATTATTTGTCTTTGTTTTCGTAAGACCTATCAAATCTAATCTGTGTTTCCCAAGTGCTCCTGGGTATGGGTCTGTTCCTTGGAGTCTGGTCAACCTACCAGGCACCAAACCAATAAGAAAAACTGACTCCCTTCCCAGCATTCATCAAGTACTAACTGATCCTTAGCTAGGGCTGGGGCTTCCTGCGTACCTCCACCATCAATGCTGGGCCCTGTGGGGCTTGGGTTTGCATAGGTCTTGTTCATGCTGTCATAAGCACAGTGGATTCATATGTACAACTCCCCTGTGGTGCTGTGACTTCTTTTATACATTTTTAACTTTCCCCATAATCTGAAAGGGGTCCTTCCTGGTAGTCATAGCAAGCTGTAATCAGTTAGGAAATACAACAAAGGATTTGAAGGACATTGAGGCCTAGACAGGTGATTGCCCACCAGCCATACTATGTTTCCCAGGGGCTGGTCAGGGCGGTGATGTAACAGGAAGTAGGTAGAGGCCACTTCCACTTAGAAAGCTGATAGTTTACTAATTAATTAGTAATTAATTAGGCAATTAAGTGGGGGCAGTGAACAAGATTGGCGTTTAAGAGTTTAGAATGCCTATTAAAGCATGAGACTGAAGGGGAATAAAGACAATGTCTAGAGATTGCATAGAAAGTCATTATAAGACTTCACATAAATTAGAGCCAGGATAATGAAAAGAGACTGGGGCATATTTGAAAAATACTTATAGATTGATTGAAGGTGATAGCAAAAAGTAGTCTCAAGAACTGATCCAAAGTTTTTGGTCAGAGAATTAAGTGGATGTTATTACTTCCAGATGAAATAAAGGTTAGAAAAGACATTATTTTGTGGGAGGAATTGGAGAGTCCTACTTGGGCTGGACTGGTTTTGAAAGACATCTAAGACACAGGTTGAAGGTATTTATGAAGACGTGAGAAAGAAATCTGTCATGACGGATCATGAAGTGATTAACAAAGGCATGAGTGCAGGTGATGAGCACAGGAGGGCCCAGAAACGGAAAAGAGAAGTGTGCAAACAGAGAAGGCTGGGGGCCCAGAGGAAACACAGCACACTGTAATTGCAGAAACAAAGTATTGAAACTAAAGGTTGAAAGAAAGCAAGGGTCAGAATAATTACACTCAACAGAGAAGTCCAATGTGGCAATTAGCATGTTGCTGCTGAGCTTGTGAAGGACAATTTGTAAATTGGCAGGAACACAAGGCTGTTTTCAATGGGAAGTGAACACATGGGAAGTGGGAGGATGGGGATGATTCTTCTGGCCTGGGCTCTTGTTTCTGAGCTCAGCATCCCAAGATTCCCAATGCAGGAGCTGGTACCTTCAGCCTTTAGCCACTTTGATGGTGATGGGGCATGTGTTGGTAGTGATGGCAAAAGTATTTGTTGGTCCCAGGGGATCTGACAGCTTCTTCTGTCCTCCGTGGGCATTCCACGACACCAGCACACTTACCTACATGCAGGCAATACACACATACACATAAAATAAAATAAAAAACAATGACAAAAGTATTTGTTGGTGTCTCCTCTCCCTGTTCCTGTTTTTCACTTTCCACACGTCCACAAACCTTTACTGTAGAAAGGAAACTTTCTGGAAGGAAACACATTTCTTCTTTTGCCAACCTTTATCTCAATGTAAGGTATGCAATGAAGTCCTCTCAGTTTATGAGTTCCTAACCACCAGGGAAGTGCTGGGCAAAAGATGAGAACATGAATCAGCCATGTCTCTAGACAAACTTGCCGCCTCTGTTTCCCTGCCTCTTACTTGTAAAATCCTTGAAGGTGAGAGCTGCTTTTTGTTCTGCAACAATGTTTCTGCTTTCAGCAGCAGCCAGCTGTGAACCAGGTTGTTGAGGAGGTTTTTCAGTTCCTGAGTGAATTCGCTGTAGTGAAAAAGCAGAAGAGGCCTAGCTGGTTGTGGCGCACGCCTTTAATTCCAGCACTGAGGAGGCAGGGGCAGGTGGATCTCTGTGAGATTAAGGCCAGCCTGGTCCACATAGTGAGTTCCAGGCCAGCTGGGGCTACAGGGAGACCCTGTATCAAAAAAAGGCTTAAAAAAGAAAAGAAAAAACGCAGAAGGAGTACTAGGCACTGACATATTCCAAAACAATAGAAACAGCTCCTGCCCTTGAAAAATCTGAACAATTTAACTAATACACTTGGAAAAGTTTAGGGAAAATGTCATCACTCCGTGAATCTAGACTTGAAGGTCCTAAAACTGTTCATGGATATTGGAGATTGTGTGCCCCGAAAAGTTTTATGAAGATGTTAACTTGGTCTAAGAAAGTGTATTACCTACTTTTCTGTTGCTATGATAAAAGACCAGGCAGCTTATAGAAAGAAGAGCTTATTGGGCTTAAGGTTCCAGAGAAATAAGAGTTCATCATAGTGGGGAGGCATGGCAGGATGCAGCTGGAGCACAAAGCTGAGGGATGGCTCATGTCTTCAAGCAGGCACAGGAAGCAGAGAGCAAAACTGAAAATGGGACTGGCTATGAACCCTCAGAGCCAACCCCTACCAATGGCCTTCCTCCAGCAAGGAGACTCCTCCTAACCCTCTGCAAATAGCACCACCTACTGGGGCCAGTTGTACTTAGAGTCCATGGGGGACAATCTCATTCAAACAGTTACAAAAAAGATGGCCTCTACATAAGAGGAGGAGCTATAAATGCAAATTCCTTGGGTGGGCAGAGGCAAATTGCAAGAGAATGGACGATTAACCCAGCACAATATAGTAATGGCTGGAGAGACTGGGTGAAAGAACCAGGAAGGCCTGGCCATGGAGACAAAGCTCTTTGTGGGAGAGGTAGGAAAAATGTCATAGAATCTATGAGTATGCTTCACTCCCATATTCCTCTCTGTGGAAAAGAGCATAATGAAAACACTCTGTACCAACTGTTCACAGTTGGAAATCCACGTTTGTCCTTGGGGTGTCATGTCAGAGCCTGTACTCACGCTTGGCCTCAGCCTCATGATTCCCTCAGTCAAGCGTGCAGATGCTGGCCATGCATCTGGGAGGCACTCTAGGGGAAAGATGTGCGAATTGATTTATTTTTCAGTAGTGTCTATTTGCTCTTTGCTCATTAAAATTGATACAGCTGATGAAATACAAGACAGAAGTCTCTGTTCTCTCTAAAAATAAGGGATACAATGGAACACAGGTGAGCTAAGGTCTATACTGAACGGAAAGCCTGCAGTGCAGTGGACTTGAGTCTCCTGTAGAGAGTGAATAAGCAGTGTTTTTGAACTCACTCTAAATGGAATAACTGAATTAATGAAGTCACAAAGACTGTTTTTTTTTCTGTGTTATGTTATTAGTAAACTCTACCCTATACTAATCATACAAAAATCATATAAAATTGCTATTTATAGTGCCTCCCTGTATTTATCCTGTTTTACAGGTTCACACATAAATTCCATTTTGGCAGCCTGTGGAATTTTGAAAGATCACTACTCATGCAAAAATATTCCTCACCAGTTTTTGTTTGCTGTGCTTATTGTACCCAACAAAGAAATTATTTTAACAGGGCCAACATGCTGAGTTTAGTGTGGATGTCCCATAAATAGCTCAATTTCCAGGAGCTTTCTTATTTCATAGGTAAATGCATACTATAACACAACTAATTTCTAGAGAAAAATGCTTTTCCCTCAGACTTTCGAATGCCAGAGCTCAGAATGTTTTGTTACATTTTATTGGTAGCAATGGTGATGAGATGGAATCATAACATTTATTCTCTTCTATTAGACTGTGATTCTATGAGAGCAGAAATTTCACCTGTTTTGTTTGCTATGTGGCATATAGCAGGATTCCAAAGACTATTTATTAAGTGAATTTACAAAAAAAAAAAAAAAACTGACCTACATGAAATTTGTGAATGAGAGAGAAAAGGCAAATTTTAGTATTTAAAATATATGCATAAATTTACCTTCAAAACCTAAATTTTACTCATAGGTTTTGGGATAAGGAACACCTCTTATCTTGATATAGAACTAGTCAAAATGTTTTGACAAGGAAAAATAGACAAAATCAGAATGTACCTAAATCTGGGACCAAATATGATTTGGAACACTCAAGAGACAGATAGAGCCACTCAATATAGACCACTGAAATCTTGCTTTTTAAAAAGTTCTGAAAGAGTTTCAAATTACAAACAAAACACAGAACCCACTGCAGGGAATCAAGACCATGATGGCCTGTATGTGTTTTGACAAAATAAACTCATGAGTCAATACAAAATGGCTGACACCAGATGTCCAAAACCCCAAAACAAACAGTGATGCAATCTATTATATAATTAGTTTGGGCAAGATTATACCTTTCTGTGATTTCCTTTGAAATGTCCATGAGACCAAAGGCACATGCACTCACCCTGCAGCCACCTGCCCAGCAGCTTGGATGCCCTCCCTGAGAAAAAATAAAGCGTGTCCCATTTGACAGAATCTCCATGGATCTTTCATCTTTAATCTTCCCTCTGTGCTAAGCCTTCAACCTCAGCCTCCATGCCAACACATGCAGTATTAGTTATGACATGTAAGAGAAGCTGTCTGCTTTGTTAGAACATGATAATCTTTTTTCAGTTTATTATTTTTATTTTATGTGTATTGTCTGCATGTATGTAAGTGCATGCATGTGCTGTGCTGCCCGAGGTCAGACAAGGGCATCAGATCCCGTGGAACTGGAGTTATAGACAGTTGTTAGCTCTCATGTGGATGCTGGGAATTGAACCCAGGTCCTCTGCAAGAGCAGCCAGTGCTCTTAACTTCTGAGCCCTCTCTCCATCCCCTAGAATATGAAAATCTTAGAGCTACTGAATATATCAATTTGGAACAGAATCTAAACAATAATGATAAAGAGGGTACATTCTACAAAGGTTTCACTGTATTTTATCTCTACATCTTCCATTGGCTCTGAGTTACTTGTAATTCACTGAAGCTTTATAAATGTCAACAAATTCCTTCAGAGAACTGCTTGCAAGACAGCACAATGCAAAGCAGATTACAAAAAAAAGTTGTTCTGACTTATGAGTCTACTTTGTCTAAACACATGCAGGCCATCATGGCCTTGATTTCCTGCAGTGGGTTCAAACCATTCTTTCTAGAGTGTATTCTTGATTCCTTGCTTTCTCTGGTTAGACCCTTAATTGCTTGATCTACTATTGTACTCCATCTGAATTCTCTTTGGGAAGCACACTGTTCAAAACCTGAGGTCAAGACCAGAGGAAATTAAAGACCTCCCCATTACAGAACTAAGTAACAATCTAGTTACATCTTCAAGCTTGCAGTCCCATAACATGCTTTCCACATCTTCTCAAAGCCTCCGAGAAACCACGGCACCCTCGGTATGCCGCAAAGGAGTGTCTTCTGCTTAGAATGACTTCTCCTAAGAGAAACACCAGTTATTGTCCAGCATTCAGCACAAACATACTCTCCTCTGATATGCCTTGGATGCTAGCAGAAATCATCACTCCATCTCTCAAACTTCATCCATATTTCTTCCACCACACACAACATACACTACTAGAAAATTATGTCAGAGAACTTTGAGGACAATGACTTTGTCCTGTTTACACTGTGTGATGGTTAGTCTTATTTGTCAAGTTGATGGGATTTAGAATCACCATGGAAACAAATCTCTGGGCTTGTCTATGAAAGTGGGTGTTTCTAGATTGAGTTCGCTGAAGTGGGAAGACCCACCCTGAATGTGCAACACTGTTCTGTAGGCTGGAGTCCCGAACTGAAGAAGAGAAAGTAAGCTGAGCCCCGGCATGGCATCCCCCACTACTTCTTTTCTACAGACATAAGGACAGCTGCCTCATGTTCCTGTAGCCGTACTGTCTGTGCGACGAGGGACTGCTGTACTCTGGAACTTTAAGTTAAAATAAACCCTTCATTCCTTAAGTTGCTTTTGTCAATTAAGTTGTCATGGCAATAAGAAAAATCAAGTTGATATTTCATTCAGTTCCCTCTGTCCATCCTTCTACCTGCCTTACCCTCGTCATGTGCATATCAAAAATCATTTAACCCTTGGGGCCAGGTAAGTCCTAGAATTTTGGAGTTTTCAAAGATTAAAACGCTATCACAGAGCATGCACCACATCTTATAGAACATTTTCAACAGCTTCTGGAGTGACCTTCCAAAAAATGCATACCTTGCACCAATTCTTATAGAACATTTTCAACAGCTTCTGGAGTGACCTTCCAAAAAATGCATACCTTGCTGTTTCTTTAGTGCAGAAATAAGCATTAACAAGATACAGCATAAATAATAGCATAGCCGTGCATCCATCTAGGGCAGGTTTTTCCACTAAATTAATTCAGTATTTTTGCAGCTTTTTGGATTTCAGATGTATAGAGATGAAAGAGTGTAGAACCTTAATAGAAGTTCAATATATACTTTCTGAACCAGGCTCAAGAAAACATCCTTTCATGGCTGTTTTCACTAAATCTCTTTCCTGTTTAGAAAAATTAAAAGCAATTAAAAACAAAACTCCTACATACAGTTTCTTCTTTGCAGAAGTCAAAATGCCCTGTACAAATCACTATGTTTCCTTGCCACATTCCTGGAAAAACAAAGTGTTCTGTTTGCTGTGTTCTGAGTGTTAGATCTGTGATGCAGGAATTCTATTTTATAAAAAGATATGTTTTATTTTTACTACAGAGAGAGAGAATGAGAGAATGAGAGAGAGAGAGAGAGAGAGAGAGAGAGAGAATGAGATATCAGTGCAGGGATCCAGAAAAGGTCATCAGATCCCATGGAACTTGAGTTCCAGGCAGCTGTGAGTTACCCTACCTGGGTGCCAGGAACTGAACTCAGATCCTCTGAAAGAGCAGCAATCTGCCCTGGCTGCAGAGCTATTTCTCCAGCCATCTATACTAAGTTTCAGAGCCTACTAATTTGATTATCTAACACAAGTCTAGCACCTCATTTTATATGTGCCTTTCCCTTGGCTTTCACTTGGCTAATAATTATCTCATAGATATCAAGACTAAATCCAAAGAAATGGAATCATACTAGATCACTAGGAGCATCTCAGACAGCACCAACCACATCATTGCATAGATGAGACCAGGGGTCAGAAAGGGCAACACGGCAAAGTTAACCCTAGAACTCTCATCTCTAGGATGAGTCCTTTCCCTACCTTCTGTTTTCTTAACAGAGCAAAAGCTCCTCTGATCTGACTGCTTCTCTACTGGGACTGCGAGTCTCTTCTGTTCTCTGATAACCACATGGCATGCATGGCATTTCCTGAGTTCTGCTTATCTACACTGTCATTTGAAAATGATAAGCTGACAAATTATGTCAAGGTCCACACTCAGGACCTAATGAAAAGAAGATGTAAATGGAAGATGTTATTACTGTAAGTAATTATAGTTCCAATAGGCATCCATTAAAGGCTTAATGAAATGATTTTGGAAATGCACTTTTTTAATGTATACTTAAAGTGAAGTAAACCATACTGGTTCATTAATCAAATTCTTAATATGAATCAATCCCAGAATTAAAGACATTTACAACTGCTTTATCAAAATACTGACACTTATTTAAATGTTGCATATGTTTTAATTCACTGCCACTTAAAGGATGATTTATTAAATTCTAATCTGATAATTTCAACATGAAAACATCAGCTCAAGAAAATAGCTATTTTCAGTGTATAGCATAAAACACACATTATTTTAAATATTATCATTTATTTTAAGAATTTCAAGTGCTTTCTCAAACCTTAGGTAGTGATAAACTGTAGGAATTGGCTAGGGAGTTAGGGTTAAAAGAGCCCCCCCAAAAGTATTCAGTTTCTTGGCTAAAAGTCAAAATGTTCTTGGGCCTCTTAACAACATACTCTGCTCCAAAGGCTAAAACTGTTGAAAGTATTTGGGAACTTTTATCTAACCTTTAAAAGATTTTAAGGTTACCTCTTCAGAGGGAGGGATGTTAGAGTAGCCAAAAGCCCCATAAAAATAAATAAATGAAAGAAGAAAAAAAAGAAAAAGAAAAAAGTGATGGGAGATATGGGAGGAGTTGGAAGGGAGGGCGTGAGCATGGATTTGATCAACACACCTTATAGGCATGTATGAAATTCTCAGTAAAGTTTTTGTAAAAGTTAAAAAAAATAAAATAAAACTTTTTAAAAGACCTAGTAATTGATTATTTTAGCTGAGTTTTAGCTACAAAATCAAACTGAATTTCAGGGACAGAAAAACATGCAGCCCTGTTTGCTATCACATCAGATAGGATCCGATGTGATAATAATCAGATGTAATAATCAAAAAGGATCTTCTCCTCCACTAATCAACCCCGCTTTCACTTCATGAAAGATGAAGAAAAACGTGGAAGAGAGGAGAGCCTACTGCTCCCCAGAGCGGACAGACACAGGAGAGGGACAGGAAGCATCTGAAAAGCCTGGGACATCCGCGCCCCTCCACCTCAGATCGTCTGTGTAACACAGCGAACCAAAGGGGAGATACTCTTCTATCGGCGCCTCTCTTTAAAACAAAGCACTGATGGGCTTCGTTAGAAGTGTGTGACAACTGACTTGGACTAAAATAAACAACTGACCATCTTTAAAGACTCTATTGTGTCCTGTTGTAAAAAATGTTCAGGTGATCCACACCCTTTTTGCTTAAACTATATGTTATTGCCTGATGCAATAAAGTGAGTTCCTGCCTCGACAAGAAAAAAAAAAAAAAGTTCAGGTGATAGATTAGTCCTCTTCATTATCCACAACGAAAGCCTTCAAATGGACACAACAAATTCATCTGCAAGAAATCACTGCAGGGATCCACA
>NW_008337478.1:0-253 GCF_000622305.1 Nannospalax galili
TGTTATACCCTCTTTGGAATACTTTCTGCAACCCCTTGGGTATAGTCATTCTTGCTCTCAGAACTCTCTGAAGGGCGGGTTTTGTGGACAAGAATTCCTTCAGCCTATTTATGTCATGGAAGATTTTTCTTTCCCCTTCAACTATAATAGACATTTTGGCTGCATATAGTAGTCTGGGTTGGCGTCTGTGGTCATTTAACAGTGGGAATACTTTGGTACAGGCTCTTCTGGCTTTCATAGTTTGCATTGAAAA
>NW_008337479.1:0-379 GCF_000622305.1 Nannospalax galili
CCTACACTAACCCTCACGCTAAATCTACCCCTAATTGTAACCTGAACCGTAACCCTCGATATATAACCTAGAACCAAACCTAACCATAACACTATCCAGAACCATAGCCACAAAAGTAAATCTAATCATAACCCTAAAGCCTATCCTAGTCCTACCCTCACTCTAACCCAAGCACTAACATTAACCCTAACCCTAATCCTAATCCTAAACATAAATTTAGACCCAAAACTAATTCGAATTCTATCCCTTACCCTAACCTTAACCCTTACCCTAATCATAACCCTAAGCGTAGTCCTAGTCCTACGCCTAAACCTAGCTGTAAGTCTAACCCTAACACTAAACTTTATCATAACCATAGTCTTAACCCTAATACTAATTA
>NW_008337480.1:0-523 GCF_000622305.1 Nannospalax galili
ATGCACTTGAAAACCTTAGAAAAACAAGTACAACCTCCCCCCAAAAAACCGAGATGAGAAGAGATAATAAAATTGTGGTTAAAATAAATCAAATAGAAATGAAAAAAATAATACAAGGAATCAATGGGATGAAGGGTGAGTTCTTTGAATAGATTAACCATATTGAAAACCTTTAGTCAATTAAATGAAAGAAGACTCAATAAAATCATTGATGCAAAAGGGAAACATTACAAAAGATACTGAAGATTTTCAGAGAACCAGAACTTACTTTGATGGCCTGTATTTCACAAATTAGAAAATCTAATAGAAATGAATGAATTTCTAGATTGTATGACCTACCAAAATTAATCCAGAATGAGATAATTTAAATAAACCCACAAGAGCAAGTAAGATATAAGCAATATTTTCAAATATTCCAAGTTAATAAGAAAATCCCAGGACATCACAGATACAGTGAATAATTCTGCCATATTTTCAAAAAAGAACAAATTTCAATACCCATCAAATTCTGCAAGATAGAAGA
>NW_008337480.1:556-693 GCF_000622305.1 Nannospalax galili
TGACCTGATACCAAAACCAAACACCAAACAAAAAGGAAAATTACTCTGACGAATATTGATGCAAAAATTAACAAGAAAACCCTTGAAAACTGGATGCAAGATCACATCAAAAATATTGTTTACCACAATCAAGAAGG
>NW_008337481.1:0-447 GCF_000622305.1 Nannospalax galili
TGATGTACTGACTTTAGGTTCAGTGAGAAAAAGTATCTAAAGAGAACAGAGAGGAGAATGGTGGAGCAAGACATGTGAGGTCCTCCTCTGGCCTCTTCACATGTGTATACACGTACATACAAACACAAACATGCATGAATTCATCACACAAATATATACACATACATCCATGCACACAAATTCTCTGTCTCTCTCTCTCAGATACACACACACACACACACACACACACACACACAAATTGAAATACAAAAGAAATAAAGGATACTCAAAAGAAAAAAAGCAACCAAAGCAACTTGCATCTGGGGTTTCCTTGAAACCAATTTCTCTAAGTTCTCAAGTGCTGTGATAAGAGATTATGACAAAATTATGATTTTAAACATCAGTTAGAAAGTGTCTGAAGTGGAATTCAAACCAAGCTATGTCTCCATACAGAGACAAGAATCCCAA
>NW_008337482.1:0-560 GCF_000622305.1 Nannospalax galili
TACCAAAGGTATGTTTGATTCACCAGGAGGAAACAAATTTATTGAATTCTTAAGAGGAATAAGCAGGCCCGTTATCACTCTTAAGCACCCAGGGTACACCCATGATTAGCATGGCGGACTTTATAGCTTTAATGACATGTATAGAGAGAGCTAAAGCATAAGTAAAGGAGGAGCATGTGTCAACTATAACATGAATGAATCTCAATTTCCCAATAGGGGGGTAGTGAGTCACGTCCATCTGCCAAATGGCATTGGATAACAAACCATGGGGATTCACTCCTCCCCCGTTAAGAGGCCCAAGAGGCATGAATGGGGAACAGGTAGCACATGAATGGACAAGGTGCTTGCATTGGGACACGGTGATTTCTGGTAGGAGTTTATGAATACTCTGAGGGGACATGTGGAATTGGTGATGTAAAGCTCTTGTTTCTTCTAACAGGCTAGACTGGACTGTCATGATCAGGGCATCTGTGGTGGCATTCCCCTGAGTTAGGATTTCAGAAAGGGTGGTATGTGAGTGGATATGTGAGATGTACCATGGGTGGTTTCTATTTTCTAGG
>NW_008337483.1:0-345 GCF_000622305.1 Nannospalax galili
CAGTTGGTTCCCATCCAACTGGATATAAGAACATAATAACCCTGGAGGAAGGTTGACGACATACAGACTGTCAGAAATCAAATTCATGGGCTCACTTATCTTTGTTAATGCTAAAGCAATGGCCATGATTTCCTTGAATTGAGCTGAGCCATCACAAGTGTGGACATATCGTTTTTGTTTCTCATCTGCCCCCAGGTATGCTATCACTGCAGCTCCAAATCTGCCCCCGTTGGTGAATACATTCTAGGCTTTTACTAAGGGCTCCCTTGGCCCCGGGATTCAGTGAGCGCTGCCGTCAGGGCTGTAGCACTCGGGGGTGGTGTGGATCCCCGGTCGCCCATGGAC
>NW_008337484.1:0-256 GCF_000622305.1 Nannospalax galili
GCTGTAACACAGATTAAGCTGAGTCCTGTGTCTCACTGCCTACGATCCAGTCTCTCCGGGGGGTGCTATCCTTCCGTCATCGACTCACGGAACCCTAGCTTTCGCCGCCCCGCACCTCTCCTCGTGACCCGGCAGCTGACAGGCCCCGAACTCAGAGAGAGAGTGCATGGGTGAAATTAGGGTGGAACCCGACTGGGCCAGCCCAGGTAGCAGAAGGACTCACAGCAGAGAAGCAGCGGAGAAGCAGGGGCCCGCC
>NW_008337485.1:0-614 GCF_000622305.1 Nannospalax galili
ATGCAAAAATTCTCAATAAGATACTTGAAAACCACATACAGACACACATCAGAAAGACCATCCACCATGATCAAATCGGCTTTATCCCAGAGATGCAGGGATGGTTCAATATACCTAAGTCCATAAACATAATAAATCATATAAATGGGCTCAAAGACAAGAACCACATGGTCATCTCAATAGATGCAGAGAAGGCCTTTGACAAAATTCAACATGCATTTATGTTCAAAGTCCTAGAGAGAATTGGACTGGAGGGAACATACCTCAACATAATTAAAGCCATATATAACAAACCCACAGCCAACATCATTCTAAATGGAGAAAAACTGGAAGCCTTCCCACTGAAATCAGGAACCAGACAAGGCTGTCCAGTATCCCTTCTCTTTAATATAGTACTTGAAACTCTTGCAAGAGCAATAAGACAAGAGAAGGAAATTAAAGAGTAATAACTGGAAAAGAAGAGATCAAATTATCCCTTTTTGCATATGATATGATATTATATCTAAGGGACATGAAAAATTCCACTAGAAAACTCCTAGAAATTATTAACATGTTCAGTAAAACTGCAGGTTACAAAATTAACCTACAAAAGTCTGTAGCCTTTCTATATACCA
>NW_008337486.1:0-257 GCF_000622305.1 Nannospalax galili
CCACTTCTCGTCCTGGCCCCGCCCTCACCTCTCTCTGCTTCCCTGGGCCTGAACCACTGGCTAACTCTCCTAACCTGCACTACTATACTCAGGCCTCTTGGGGTAAGTCTATAGCGCAGCTCTCTGCACCTGCGCGCCAGGACTCCCTAAGCCACATTCACCCCTCCATCACCCCCCCTCACCGTTCTATACTCCTAGTTTGAGCTCTGCCCCATTCCTAGTCTTGGGGCCCCAGACACCTGGGGAACCAATACTGC
>NW_008337487.1:0-264 GCF_000622305.1 Nannospalax galili
TCTTTAAATACCGAATAGAATTCTGCTGTAAATCCATTTGGTCCTGGACTTTTTTAGTGGGGGATTTTGTATTACTGTTTCAATTTCTTTTTGTGTTATGGGTCTGTTTAAGCTGTTAATCTCGTCTTGGTTTAGTTTTGGTGGTTCCCATGCCTTTAGATATCCGTCCATTTCTTTTAGGTTTTCAAATTTTGTTGCATATTGGTTTTTAAATATTCCCTTATAATGTTCTATCTCTTTCTGGTGTCTGTTGTGATGTTTCCC
>NW_008337488.1:0-421 GCF_000622305.1 Nannospalax galili
TCTTTTACTGAATAGATAACTTTGTTGTTGTTGTTGTTGTTGTTGTTGTTGACACGGGTTCCCTGTAGCCCTGCTAGCCTTGCCTCTGCATTCTGAACACTGGAATTAAAGTTTGCACCACACACATCCCACCCTAAACTGAAAATCTTTAAAGCTGCTATGCTAAAGACACTGGGCAAAAGTACCAAACTGCCACCCTTAGAACCTTTGCAGTTTGTCTGGAGGAGAATATTGTGTAAATGGATTATTGTTTTTAAAATAATAACACGTTTTAGCAGTCTGCTGGAGTGATTTGACAACACGTTTTAGCAGTCTGCTGGAGTGATTTGAGATTAAACACTGTTGTTGCTGTGTATTAAATGAAAATGACTTTTTTAATAATTAGGTAAAGATGGAGTCAATGTAGAAGAAGATGGGAAAA
>NW_008337489.1:0-411 GCF_000622305.1 Nannospalax galili
GCTGCTGAGAGAGAGAAAAGAAAAAGAAAGAAGATATTCAGGCTTACCTCTATCGAGCGAGTCAGTCAACAGCCTCTACTAGAACTGCAACTGTGGTTTCTGGTATAGTCATTTCTACCGCCACAGTTACCTTCACCCCTTCAGGACCCAGACTCAGCTTAAGCTGGACTCTGGCAGGTGGCCCCCGAGACAGGGACATGAAGATGGTAAGTCCAGAAATTTTCACTCTTCGCGGAAACTGGGATCTTAATAATGAGGGTGCTTCAGACGCCCCAGTGTAAGATAAGACTGGGTCAGAAAGTGAGCAATAATGGGTCAGGCTCAATCAAAGTAGAGGAAACTATTCAAATTCTGAAACATTCTACAAAGATAAAAGATGTAAAAGTAGGGGAAAACAGGTTTCAGGATTTT
>NW_008337490.1:0-237 GCF_000622305.1 Nannospalax galili
CCCTGAAAATAGTCTTTCTGCTTTGATCACACACACACACACACACACACATGCATGCACACAATTTAGGATCTGCTTATGACAGGAAACATTTATATCTTTCCATTGTAATCTCCAGTTCCAACTATTCTGAAAGTAACATGATTTTGTTCTTCTTTACAGTTGAATCAAAGTTTCCTGTGTGTGTACACAATTTTCTTTATCCATTCATATGTTGATAGGCCCCTGGGCTAAATC
>NW_008337491.1:0-539 GCF_000622305.1 Nannospalax galili
TGTGTGTGTGTGTATCTAAAACTATCCCCATATATCTAAAACTATCCCCATATATGTGGACATACCTATATCTATATCTATCTTCTATCATTTATCTATCATCTATCTATCTATCAATCATCTATCTAATCTATCTATCCATCCACCTATCCTCTATCTATCATCTATCTATCTTCTATCTATCTATCTATCATCTATCTATCATCTATCTTCTATCATCTATCTATCATCTATTTATCTATCTGTCTATCATCTAGAGAGATGGGCAAATGGACTGCATAGTTGTTCTTTGACATGCACACAGGCACACACACGCACAGCATATACTCACATACACAGGGTAATAAAAAATTAAACATTCAAAACAAATCCTATGGACTTTAATTTCACAAACCACTTTTCAATGAAGAATTCATTACTTCCTCCCAGTTGCCAAGGTTGGAAATGAGTCCAATCTGTATTCCAGTGAGACACTCACAAAGGGCCACGAGAATCCAGGAATACTGACCCAGAAGCCTCTTTACTAAGGCTGAGCACTC
>NW_008337492.1:0-376 GCF_000622305.1 Nannospalax galili
GCCAAACATCACATTTTGTGCACCCAAGGGCCACATACTATTTATTCACAGCATGATTTGGATCTTACTTTTCTTTTGTCCTCTGTGTCTGACATAACATTTGTGTGTGACATCTAATAGGGTGACTATACTTAAAATAACCAAGAGTATTGCTTGGCCTAATGGAGCAAGTATAACAGATTAAGGCAACAAATACTAAAATAAAAATGACATTGACTGTGTTTCCCCCTGTTCTTACAGTTATCTGTACTCTATAAACTATTTTGTGTATATTTGGAACATGTAAACAAATCTACTGTTTTCTACTGGTTTTTCTTTCGCTAAATTAGACCTTATAGCTATAACCTCATGGAGTGGCTAGCTCTAACTCTAGTAG
>NW_008337493.1:0-743 GCF_000622305.1 Nannospalax galili
ACCCCTGGGCAGGTGGGCCTGTGTTGCATAAGAAAGCAGGCTGAGAAGGGCTGGGGGACAAGTCAGTAAGCAGCATTCCCCCATGGCCTGTGCTCCAGCTCCTGCCTCCAGGTTCCTGCCCTGAGTTCCTACCTTGGGCTGCCAGATGAACTGTGACCCAGGATACATAAGCAAAATAAATCCTTTCCTCCCCAAATTGGTAGTGGTCAGAGTATTTTGTCATAGCAATGAAAAACAAACTAGGACAGTATTTAAGAAATGAAATTGCCTCATTCAAGACAAAAATGGGCCAAAGCTTAGGCTGCTAGCTCAAATTATAAATAATAAAGTATTTGCCTTGGAATCAAGAATCGTGAAATTTATGTTCATCTCTGAAAACTGTGGCAGGCTGACACTCTAAGCAAAGCACTGAAATGCAAATATCTCACAGTTCTTGAAACTATATCCTCTCCATTTATGTCACATTTTGTTCTTTACTGTTCATTCGTAGTTATATTTGGTGCATGTGTCTCAAAACGTTTATTGTTGATATTCTCTTGCTTCTCTCATTTTATATAGTTCATTTCTGTTAATTTTTTCTATTTTGTTTGTTGTATTATATTTATATCTTCTTAAAAGGAATAGGTAAATATCTTAGAGATATTTTGCTGTTTTTAAAAATATTTCACAGTAGTTAAATAAGTCCACTAATCTTCATGATACATCCTTAGTCGTTATGTATTCAAATATACTGATATTTCTTC
>NW_008337494.1:0-19810 GCF_000622305.1 Nannospalax galili
TCTCTCTCTCTCTCTCTCTTTCTCTCTCTCTCTCTCCCTTCGATAAGCTCTGTATTAGGCAGTGGACAAGATATAAAGAGAGGATACAGAGCAGCCTTTGGTGTCTGTCTTAGGACTTAGCATCCCAAAAGGAAACTGGGAAGACATACTCTTCAAATATCTAATCCCCCTTATTCAATATGGGAATAAATTAGTCTAATTCAAAAGTCTGCTTCATAGATTTTATCAGCTGATTTTGGCCAAGGGCTTCCATGTCAGGAACATGGAATAAGTGGATGTTATTATTCATTTAATCATTAGTTATGGAAAAATAAACAGACATTTTATGTGCATAACATGAGCTCAACAATTTGGAAGACATACGGAAAAAACATCATAAGCCCCAAAGACTTAGAGTTTCTACTTGTGACAGTGTATGAGCTGAGTATTTCCCCTTGTTTAGAAAGGTCTCTCTGAACTTTAGAAGTTGTAAAGTTTGCTTCTGTTGCTTTAGCAGGTAAAAAAGCGGAAGAGAACACACTTCTCCTTTAAGTGGATCCCAGGGAGATATTTTCATCCTGTCTTAGAAGCTAGGGGACAAATGGTAAATCCATGAATTAAAATTTCTGATTTTTGGATACCGAAAGTGAGGAGGGGCTCACATGATTTTCATATCATAGCAAAGATTCAATCAGTGTTTGAGTTCTGGCCTCTATAACCAGTTTTAGCTAACAAATGTGTTTCCTCACACTGTTAGTATTTCTAACATGTAGCATTTCATAGATGTGGTTTTAGGTATACATGATGTATACATTAGGCTTTATGTATAGATACTTTTGCATATAATTTCATATATAGTTACCTATACATAGTTTTTAAAAATTTTTAAATTTACCTATAGTTTATGTATATTATGTTATGCCTGCATATATTTAAGTGCACCCATGTTGTGCAGTGCCCACAGAAAACAGAAGAGGGCATTGGATCCCCTGGAACTGAAGTTATGGGTGGTTGTTAGCTACCATATAGGTGCTGGGATTTGAACCTGGATCTTCTGCAAGAGCAGCCAGTGCTCTTAACTGCTCAGCCAACCCTCCAGCTCCAAGGAATTCTTTTAAAGGGAGATCATTAACTGTGGCAAACAGATTCCTATATAAAAGCTGAGGAAAAGATAGGTTTTTCTATGTGTAGAAAGAATGAAAATTTCCTAGAAAATCATAGTCATGTTCTTTTATTCGGCTTCCTTTCTGTCAAATATCTGTGAAATGGGACCCGGAGAAGCACGTGTCAAAGTCCAAGGGCTGTGTCACTTACCCATGCAGTCTGGGCCCCAATGGCCTGGACAACACTGAGGTTGCAGATAATCCTTCCTACATATATGACGGCATCCAGGGAGAGACAGAGAGTGTGTTCTGATCTCAAAGGTGTACCTTGGACAGTAAAGAGAGAATGTTAACCCATGATAATAACAGTTCAATTAATGCTAGGTAATAGGGTTGCTCTGGATTTTATTTATTTATTTATTTAATTTATTTCTATTATTTGTGTGTGTGTTACATGTGTATGAATGTGGGCACATATGTGCAACAGCGTGTATGTGGAGATCAGAGGGCAACTTCATGAAGTTGGTTCTCTCCTTCTACCGCTAAGTGAGTTTTAGGGATTCAACTAGGGTGGTTAGGCTTATGTGGTAAGTGCTTTGACTCTTTAAGCCATCTCACTGGTTCCAAGACCTAGATTTTAATTAGGTTTTTATACTAATCTACATTAAAAAATAGATTGAGTAAACACATTTGGCTTTCTATGTAAACTAAAACTTAATCATGAATTATTTTTAATTGTTCTGATCAAATAAAATGGAAAAAACAATGAAAATGAAGGAGGCATAAAAAGTTAAATGAGAAGTTAGTTAATGAAATAAATGATGGTAATAGGTCTTGGCAAAGTCTAGAAACAGGCTTCAAGCTTTTCACTGAGCATCTTAGCAGCCAGTGCAAGAAGGAAAGGATGACAGAGTTCACGACACACAGGGTCTGCAAATTTAAAACAACCCTGCTTTTTAGGCTAGTCTATTTATCACAGATACCATTGACATACACTTTTTTTGTGGCAGAGGTGATTATTAGCACCCACCACAGCATCCTCAGAGAAGACACAGTGGCACATCCCTTAGAACAATTCTTAACACTGGCTGAGGTACAGCTCCAGGATAGCAGCTCTATGGAGGCTAAAGGCCACTGTCTGTGTACAGGGGTCTCTGCAGTCTGGCTTATTCCAGGACAAGACTTCAGAGTAGAGACCCTCCTCTGTGAATATCAATCTTTTATAACCGTGCTGCTGTCACGTATAGCATGGGTGAGAATTCAAGGCTCTTCTTCCAAAGCAGTACTTGAAATGCAGCTGATTAACACCTGCTTTACAGACAGTCAAGTTGAGGACAGCGCTGACATGTTCTCCGAAAGGTTGAGCACATTAGCACAGTCAATGGGTGGACAGAGAAAGAACTCACAGTGGTCCTATGGTCTTTTCAAGAATTCATCTCAGAAGACAAAAAGAAGACAACAGATGTATGAAAATGTGCCTCATCATCAGGAAGAGCTAAACTGAAACCACAATGAGACATTATCTCACAGCATTAGGAGAGCTATTTTCTAAATTCTCCCAGTACAAGTGTTGGTTAGGATGTGGAGAACAGGGAACTGCTGTTCAATGTTGATAGGAATGTCAATTGGCGCAGCAACAATGAAAATCAGTTCTTTAAAACACTAAAACTAGAACCATAGTATACTCTATCAATTCTACATTTGTGTTCCCAGATGAAATATGGTATATATCAATGGAATATATATTTATATTCCCACCTCATTGTAGCATTATTCAAAATAGCCATAAAATGGAAATATCCCAAACTTCCACTGATGGGTGAAAGGCTAAAGGAAAAATATGTATATAGAGGTATGGGATATTATTCAGCATAAAGGAGGAGACTGTAATTTGTAAACAACGTGCACTACCTGCAGGATAGTATACTAAAAAGGCCAAACACAGAGTGACAAATACTGTATGATTCCACTTAGATAAGGACTCCAAAATAGCCAAACTTCTGGAAGCAGAGCATAGAATGGTGGTTGCCGGGGGTGAAATGAAGGGAAATAGGTATTGGTCAAAGGGTACAAAGTTTAGGTTATGTGAGATGACTAAGTCCTACAAGTCTGCTACACAGTCTATGCCTGCAGCAACAGTAATGTAAACTGGAAACTGTATGCTTAACATTTGCAAAGATGGTAGACCTTAGTTAAGTGTTCTTGTCAAAAAGAGCAGGAGGATGGGATGAAGCATGTAGACGTGATGGATATGTTTATGAGGCTGCTTGTGGGGACAGTGTCATAGGTGTGCATTCATCGCTAAATGTATCAAGTTGTGTATATTAAATAGGCTCAGCTTTCATATGTTAATCACACCTCAATAAGGTGATTTTTCCAAAACACAAAAATATAAAATAAGACCAAACAAAAGAAACGATCTTGGGTTTCTTCCAGCATAAATAAATGGCAGACAAAAATCTTCAATTCTAAGACAGACAGCGTGGTTGCCAAATTGTATGGGCATGCGTGTGTGCATGCATGCATGCCTGTGTGTGTGTGTGTGTGTGTGTGTGTGTGTGTGTGTGTGTGTAGTAGGGCATAGCAAAGCGCTCTCCTGGCAGTGATCAAAAGAGTAGAGAGTACAAAAATGTTCTTAGTAAAGAAGCATATAATTTTATCCTTGAACTTTGATATAATTGTAATAGGAAATGAAAGTGATTGCAAATGTGCTCCCATTCTCACTCTGGTAATCCAGTGGTTAATTGATGATGTAATTGCTAATTCTAGACCAGTTGATACAGGAACATTGTTATTAAAATGATGATTTTTGTCTTAGAATATGATATGGCCATATTAAACAAATGTGACTGTAAAAAGAATTCTATAAATGTTAAAGTTTCCATTCATTCAAGTTAAAAATATAAGTAATTCTTCATTCTTGAATTAAAAATGAACTCACTAAGGCAGGAGAGATGGATCAGTTGGTGGTAAAGTGTCTGCTGTGCACAAAGATCTGAGTTTGGATTACAGAACCCATATAAAAAGCTGGGCATGGGGGCACATACCTGTAATCACAGTGCTGGGGGGCAGAGACAAGGGGATCCCTAGACCTCACTGGCCAATAAGTCCAGCCAAATCAGTGAGCTACAGTTTCAGTGTGAAATGTCTCAAAAAATAAGGTGGAGAGTGATTGAGGAAGATACTCAATGTCAACTTATGGTGAGCACATGCGAGCACACACACACGTAAACACATACCCACGCATGCAACATATACACAAATTTAAAAATGAACTCATTGAGTGATACCTAATTCCTAAGTTGATTAGCTGAATCTATTCCTGGTATACCTGTTGGCAGGTGCACAGACCTACTTGTCCTCCTTTGCCAGGACTAGCCTTGAATTATGAGAGTTTGGGATCAGAAGTGGTCTTCAAGAATGTAGCACTCAAAAGCAATTGAACTATGCAGAAATTCTTCCATCACACTTGTTTGGGTTCTAATTAGTATCAGGATTCCCAGTTTATTAGTGAGGCCCAAGACTTAAAACATTTACTTTGTTTTTGATACAGGATCTTGTTATGTAGCCCAGGCAACCTACAGCTCTGCTTTTTAGTATGCTCAGATTAGAAAGCTATTTATTTACTTATTCATTTATGTGTGGTGTGTGTTATGCTTGTGTGGTGTGTGTTATGCTTGTGTGATGTGTGCTATGTGTGTACCTGGTGTGTGTTAGTTGTATATATTATGTGTGTGTGCATGGTGTATGTAGTATGCATGTGTGTGTGGGTGGGCGCATGATCACAAGTGTGCAGTTGTGTGTGCTTATGCACTTGAATGTAGAGCCCAGAGCAGAGCAGAATGTCAGGTGTTGTCCTCTGTCCATCTCTTCTTAGTTCCCTTGTGACAGGGTCTCTCACTGAATTGGAAACTTGTTGTTTGGGCTATGCTGACTGGACAGTGAGCTCCAGGGCTCCATCTGTCTCTGACACCCAGTGCTGGGGTTAAAGGCACACATAGCCATGCTTGGACTTTTATATGTCTGCTGGAAATTTGAACTCAGGTCCTCATGTGTGCAGAGCAAACTTTTTTACCTATTGAGCTATCCTCCTAGCAAGAGAACTCTTTAGATGAAACAAAACTCAAAGATGGGTAAGAGGAAGGACAGTGTTTATGTATTAAAATGCGAGTCAGCAGTCATAAAGCTTTAGACTCAAGGTCATAAATTGTGAGTTACCTAAATTTGGACTCAAGGTATAGTCTTAAAATAGGAGAAAAGTCAGGGATCTGCTTTGCTAAATCAGACATTTCAATTTGGAGTCACAATTCCTAAGGTACCAAGACGTGGGCACACTTATCTTCTCATAACAAGTACCTGCAATCTCGAACCCCGACAGAGCCATTGGTAATCTTGGTGTAACCATCTGGACACTTGACTGCAAAATTCAGCGAGCAGGTTTGGCACTCTGTCCTGATTGTTATAACAGACTTCTTATCACATCTTTTTGCCTGTGCAAACACAGCAGAGAACATTGATTCCCATTATCAGAGCCTTGCAAAATAGCTGGTGTGGTCACTTCCCCATCTGTTTCATCTCACTGGAAAGTCAGGGGTAGTGATGAGGTTGATTGCTTTTGACTGATTTGCTGCTTTCAACCTTATCTGGAAAGTGTTGGGTTCAGTGATCAGCAAGCAATGTCTGCCTCAGCTGTGGGTGTGGACAGGGACACTGCTTGTTTTATATATAGGTATCACCCCTCATCTGCACTCTGTAGTCCTACAAGGTAATGGAATGCCAATACATTTATCAAAACAAGGACCCTGAAACATTACAGAATACCTGTTTCAAACCAATTGCTGTTACAGTAGGGCATTCAAGACCAGTTGTTCATAGTTCAATCATCTTCAAGGATAATCTTTCAGAACTGGTTTCACAAGAGTATCCGCCATGGGACTGGTGCTGTGCTAAATTTGGTGATGAATGCAGTTCCTGTCCCAGAGGTATCTGCAGTATTTAGATTTCAATTCAACTGGAAAGCACGTTGCATGAGAACACAGATGTTTTTCTGTTTTGTCCATTGCTCTTACCTGAGCTCCTAGAATGCTGTCTGACACACAGTGGTGTCCAGCAACCATGTGCTGATCAAATGAATGAATTGGGGACATCAGACAGACATACCAGGAACAGTTATTTGGCAACATATGATGGCCCATTCATGAACGGCTTAAATGATACAGACTGACTTTGGTTCCCTGTTACTCCTGACCTTCCCTGATAGAGTCCTTCCTGTCTTTCCTTAATCATTCCAGTAAATTTAAGATGAAGCAGCTTTGTACAATGAAGATACTCTGAACTTCAGAGCCAAAGGTTAAGTCTGGACGGAGCTCTATCTTGCAAAATGTAGAGTTTTAAATGAGCGCCTACCCTTTGCTATTATCTGTAAAAGGGAGATGTCAATAGCTACCTTTAGGTGACATGCCAGGTGCAAGTTGCCTGGCACAGTCCCTGAAGAGACATAGTAGTGCACACTGGCTTCTGAAAACTCTTCTCCATGCCACCTCTGAGCCTGGTTGGTGGCCTGGCCTCACAGGAATGCTGTTTCTTCCCCTCAGTTAAGCAATCTAGATTCCTCAAGGGCTTGCGTTCCCTCTCTTCCACATGCCCACACACGTTCCTTGTTTCTTCGGCTCAACCTCTGCTTCCCATGGCCGGCCTAGAGGATTTTTTTGTGTTGTTGTGGTTTGTTTGTTGGTTTCTTTGTTGGCCTTTGAAACAGCGTCTCAGGTAGCTAGACTGCCCTCAGACTTGCTATGTAACTGAAGATGACCTTGAACTCCTGATCTTTCTGCCTCACCTCCCAGGATAACAGGTGTGCATCATCACATCCAGTATGCGCAGAGCCAGGGATAGAACTTAAGGCTTCCTGCATGCTAGGCCAACTGAGCCCCTCGACCCCCAGTTATTAGGCTTTGCTCTCTGTTTAAGAACTCCAGGATGAACAGGGCCATGTCTTATATTTGTCATCCCAAGAGCATAGAACTGGTTAGGTATAGGAGGAACGCCGTCACTACCTCATTACAATATGTGAAGTCTGCAGAGGAATAATCCTTACATTTGCAGAACACTTTATGGTTATACATACTTCCAAAGCCATCATTTTATTTGATTTTCATTGCTTTGGAGAGAAAGAGAATAATTATCACTAATTTGGGTGGAGAGTACTGGAGGTGTTTTACAACATGCAGTGACATGCCAAAGGTCACACTCAGTTACTGGTCTTTTGATTCATCAGTTAGCCCTTTCTCCCTGCACGTGTAGCATAGAGAAAGGTGAATTCTCTGCTTTACTTGAAGCTTGTTTGATGATCATTATGAACCAAAACATCCCTGGTTATCCCTTGTGGTATAATGAATGACAAAAGCTACATTTAGATGCGGTTTGGATTAACTCTTTAACTGTCCTGGCACTATTCCATTCTTTTAAAAGTGGGATTTCCTTTATGTTGGGGTTTCTTCTAGTTAGGTGGATAGAATGATACCACTGTGACTTTTCCTTCTTAATGGGCGCAATTTTACTCTCTTTTAGAGGAATCCTTTGGGCTGGGGATGTAGCTCAGTTGGTAGATTACTTGCCTAGCTTGCTCAAAGACCTTGGCTTTCTCTCTACCACTACATTGGCAGTGGTGGCGCAGGCCTGGAAACCTCTCACTGAGGAGGTGGAGGCAGGAGGATCAGAAATTAAAGACTATCCTCAGCTACAAAGAGCGTTTACATGAGATTATATTAAAAATTCTTTAGCTTCCTTCGTATGCGGAAACCCATCATTCTCTGCACTCTGTTTAAAAGACTGTCCTTTATCCTTTGTACATTCTTATGACAAATGCTAAATATAAATTATCTATAGGTGAGATGCTTTAAGGGGTAGCTCTCTTCATTGTTCCCCAGTTTTCTCTGTCTTTGTAGTTTTGGGATTGTTAATTCTTCTGTGAAGTGTCATTAATATTTAGGTTGTCAGTACTTTGTGTTTTGCCATCCATAGTATAGAATTTTTTCAGTCTTCATTTCAAATAATGCACATAACATACTCTTCAAGTTTTGTTTCCATGTAGTTTTCAATTTATTAAAAACTGTTGACAACTGATTACTACTGGGTGAGGAAGAGTAGATCTTCCTTAAGATCTCTAGATAGGCTGACTAGACTCCAGGGCACTGAAGGACATCTGGGTATAAATGCTTGACTGGCTAGGGCTTAACATGTATGTCAGAATGCCTGAAGTCTGGTGGGAAGTATGTGGGGCGTAAAAGGGGGACAGAGGTGCAAATTGAATTAAGAACTATTGTATGAAACACAAAACTTAGAAAAATATTACATTCTTTGATCACCTTCGAATTACCTTTTTCAGTGAAATGACTCATCTATCAACTTAAACCAACTGAAGAATAAATTCAGCTTTGGACACTAGCCAGGGCCAGGCTTCTACACAGAAGCAAGCCCTCTACAGTGAAGATGATGATGACAGGTCCTACCAATGTGTGGAGTCCTATCTGGGGAGAAACTGAAGCTTAGTGGGATTAATTTACATGCTCAGGCTTGAACAGCTAGCAAAGTGGGCAGCCTTGTGACTTGCCCTCTGAAATTTGAAAGTCACAGTTCAAATATGCCCTCTCCAGCTTCTGAGCTGGAAAAGTGCTCATCCTGCTGTCTTCCCACATTCTCATAAAGATCCACCTGCCTCTGCCTCCTAAGTGCTGAGATTAAAGGTGTGTGCCACCACGCCCGGCTGAGATTTATTCTTAATAGACCAGAGATCATATATTACAAAATACATTTTGAATAATCACCCTAGATTGGTTGTTTCTAAGACTTGGCCTCACATTGGGATGGCGCCTATGGGAGCTACTCTGGGGTCCTCTGTACTGATGGGCTGGACAAGGCCCTCACTGTCCCACTGCAGGTCTGAGGAAGGCAGGAGGGATGCATGAATGCCTGGTGAGTTTTGTAAATGTGCCTGACATTTACTTTCCTCAGCAAGACCCCATCCACCCTGGAATTCCCCTGAGTATCTTTCTAAAGCTGAAGCTATGGTCTACACTTGGAAGGATGGGGTGGTAGGTATTGACTGTGATAAGATAATGGAAACAAAACCAGAATATCCAGCTCTGCTGTGGAAAGAGAAACGTCAGCACTAAATTCAGATTGCAGCAGCTAAGCCTGAACGCCAGACTTGAACCAACCGGGTCAATCCACCCAGAGAAAGACAGTGCCTATTAGACTCTTATTCTTACAACTTTTCTTTTGATTCTATGCGTTCCAAGACAGGGCTTTTTACCCAAGAAAATATGGGAAAACAAAAACATTCTGAATACAGCATGAAAATCAACAAGTAAAAGCATATGAAAGCTCATCTTACCAGTCCTGTGGCTTCAGCCGGGGAGCAGGTACTTTGTACAAATAATCCCAGAAAGACAATGATTAAATGTTGTAGCATGCTGAGGAATTATTTGTTCCTTCTGGTGCCAGGCACTGTCAGAGTCACTTAGCTATTTAATTTAGTTTGACGAATGCCCAGTGAATTCTTTCTCATATCTGAATCTACTTTAAATCTTTTTCTTTTCTTTCCCTGGGTGCTGCCTCTCCACAGAAGCAACAGCAGATCCAGGGACTTGGTGGACTGATTACTCTGAGCTGTATATATGTCCTGGCTGACTGACAGGATTTCCTGAAGGGGCTGAGGCAGAGACCTGACCTGGGATTTCTATGCCTTGTGGAATTCCCAAGGTCGGTTCTGCCTCCTATGGCTGTGGCCACTCCTTGATGGGCCTGTCTGCCACCCCATTACCCCCTCCACACCACACCATGGACCATCTTGGGCCTTTCTGTCCCAATGCATAGATCCTGGCTGCTGCATGGAGAGTCTGTGGGAATGCTCACTACCAGGCTGTGCTGGCTAGCTTTAGTGTCAACTTGATACACCTCGGTTGAGGGAGTGTCAACTGGGGAATTGCCTTCATTGGACTGGCCTGTGGCCATGGCCATGGGACATCTTGATTGTTGAGTGATGTGGGAGGACCCAGCCCACTGTGGGTAGTGCCAGCCGTGGGCAGGTAGGTCTCTGTTGCATAAGAAAGCAGGCTGAGCAGGGGCCAGGGGAGCAAGCCAGTAAGCAGTTTTCCTCCATGGCCTGTGCTCCAGCTCCTGCTTCCAGGTTCCTGCCCTGAGTTCCTACCTTGGGCTCCCTGATGAACTGCACCTGGGAGATGTAAGTTGAATAAACCCTTTCCTCCCCAAGTTGGTATTGGTCAGAATGTTTTGTCACAGCAATGGAGAAACAAACTAGGACACAGGCATAGTACCAGGGATGGACAGAGTGTTCCAGAAGCCTGAGCCCAGTCTTGGAAGAGGATGGCATCCTAACCCCACTGTGGTTGGCGAACTCATTCCATGCAGACAGTTGTCTCCAATTCTTCCTTTTTTCTCTTCTAGGACCCTCTAGTATTGTGTGACTGAGCCTATGCCTCTATTCATCCCTTCAAGGCCATGTCTAAGGCTATCTCTTCCAGGAAGACTTCCTCTTTTGTTCCTCCTGAACCTTGCACAATGCCACGGAAGCCCAATTGCACATACCACAGTCGACCTGTCTGTCTCCTGTGCTTGGTTGTAAATTCCTTGAGGGCAATAGCATAGCCTTAATTTTTCTCTGTATCCCTTGAAGCTTAGGGCAGAAACCCAGGCTTGAAAATAACGATAGCCAATACTTCGGAAACTTACCATGTGTCAGTCTCTGTGTTAGACTTCTCTGTGGATTGACTTGGTTAAATAGTGGTTTATTAGCTAGAGTTTACAGATGAGGAGACCAAAGTGGAGATGTTAGGCAGCTTATCTGGTCACATAGCTATTGCATGGTGAATCCAGCATTAAAATGGGTTTCAGAGCCAGAGCTCTTCCCCACTACCTTCTACTGCCCAATGTGAATGTCCATGAATGAATAAATAGCAGGTGGTGCTCCAGGCCTGTTAGAGACCATGATGGACATATGCCAGACCCAGGCTAGGAAGGGGGATGTCTGGGCTCATGCATTAGGTTTGGTTAAATGATCCTTTTTTCCCTATCATGACCCACTACCTGAACTTTTGAAGCATTATACTGAGCATCAACTATCTGAGAACTTTCTAGCATAGGCATTTTGGAAGCCAACTGGAAGTCTAACTGCTAAGAAGTGGGAATCATGGTAATCCTGTGCTTTGGTGAACCCCCATTTAGCCGCTTATCATGATGCTGAGGGAACCTTAACACCCCTAATGTCCAGCACTACTCCACAGCAGTCACATCCAAGATCCCAGGAGCGGAACATAGCGTGAGGATTTATTGAGGTTTCCTGGTGGATTTCATTCGCTCTAGATTGTTGTTGAGAGATTGTGTGACACCAATGAGAGTCTGAAGTTTGCTTGATGCAGTCAATATGCCAGAGAAAAAGTTAGAAGCTTCTTTCTGATAACTTTTATTCCTGAAGGATGTGAATAAAATATCTGAGACTTGGAATGGGTTGGGTTCCAGGTGAAATGAACCTATATTAGCATTTCCTAAATAGTGTTTACCAAACACTGTTCAGTTCTGAGAGATGCTAAAGGGGCGCCGAGGAGGTGTCCCCTTACCAGGTGATTTAGAGAAAACTTTCTTTGGGATGGATCATGCTTGCTAGGCCAGTCAAGGGTCTAAGTCCTGCAGTAAAGCAACATCACAGCATCACAACATCACAAATGAAACAAAACCAGTTCACCTTTGGGGAAGTTCTGAATACTTGGGACCCAGGGATTTTTTTTTTCCTTTTGAAAATTATGTCAGCAACAACCAGATCTGGCACTCTCATGGTCTCTCTTAGGGAAAAACTGTCTTGGACTTTAGTGGGGGGAATTTTTTTTAACTTATCAGGAAGTAGAGTTAGACTGTCAAGACTTGTGTGCAGAATTGAGCAGTCAGATGCATTAAAAATGTTTATAGCCCATAAGGCATTGTGCAGAAATTGCGTATCTTTAATTTATTTTGGTTTTGTTAGACTCTTTTGAGTTCTAAGCACATCAGTTGTTCAAGTTATTTCAAATCCCTGTTCCCTTATCCCCCAAGTGTCTGCAGCTAACAAGGTAGCTTAGCATGACCCCCAGCACATGGTGGGTGATCAATCACTCTTGACCACTGATTATACAATATACAGTAGGGCAGACCCTGCACAGTCGCCACCCTTTTCCTGTGTAGAGCTGAGAGGCCTGGGATTTCCCCTGTCCTGGGTTGTTCTGTTTTGCTGATCTTGCTTCTATTACTGGGAAGAATGTCAATTTTTCTTAGTGTGGATCCTAACCTCTTTTTTTTTT
Organism: Nannospalax galili; assembly: GCF_000622305.1. Lineage (NCBI taxonomy): Eukaryota > Metazoa > Chordata > Mammalia > Rodentia > Spalacidae > Nannospalax > Nannospalax galili. The sequence continues at coordinate 12,431 of NW_008337494.1, forward strand.
TTTTTTGCAAATTGTTGTAAACTCTATTTCTAAGTGGTTTTAGACAAAGGTCTTTAATTCATACCATTTCATCTATTTGGAAATGCCTCCCATCTCACCAGGGCCCTTCTCTAATCACTGTGGTTCCTGATATAATTTAGATTCTGGCCATGGTGTGGCACATAGAACCGACAACACGTTTTTCAAAATCCCAGTTCATGAGTTCAGGTAGTATCAAAGATAATTTCCCAGTAGGGGAGAGGGATAATTTTTTTTTTAAATCATCATTTGAAGATTTCTAGCTGAATAAGCTTTTTCAGTGGAATTGTTTCGTTAAACAGCTTGCCGTTAGATTCAGCTGGACATTCTTTTTTTCTACTCATTGGGCAAAATTTTTGTTAGCTGGATCAACTTGACCACAGTACAAAATGCTATTCTTTTCTGCTTCCCACCTGACCATAACACTGGAACAAACCAATGGCTATTTAAATTTCAAATACAGAAATTCTTAAGAAATTCACGTTTTATTTTTTTTCTTATAGTGACCCACTAAACAACATTGCATTTTTTTGCCTATATTTTTTCCTGCTCTGAATAAGAATATCTTGGTTTTCTAGATCAAAGGACATATCAAGCTAAACTGAGAACAGTTCAGAGTTTTCCATCTTGTTTTAAAATCACTTCTGTTTAAAGATTTCTGTAAGTGAAAAATCTAAATAATATTTTATTTGGCTGCTTTACATAGGTAACTCTCCTGAACATTTTCTTTTACTGTCATCATGTATATTTTTTTAATCCACTTATGCACTCAACAAACGTTTGTAGAATGCCACACACACTGCTGAGTTCTGAGAACAAAGAGGTAGATTAAGTGTATTGACTTATGTATTACAGCTTTAGGTACACTGGTTCACTTAAGTATTATTGTGAAATAGATTGGACCAGGAGTGTTGTCTTGACTTGGTAGGTGTGACAATTGAGCGTAAAGAAATTGAGTGATTTATTCTGGGTCAATAAGGAGATATTGAGGTTGAACAAGTAGCAGATGCCAGGTAATCTTACTCTGGTCAGGTGCTCTGCTTGTTCGGGCAGACCATCATTCTGATGTCTGATATTTTTAAGTTAAGAACAGAGTACCGTGTTCATCTAATCCAGTCATGAAAGCTGACCAGAACTAGGTGCTGTCTCTTTGTTGTCATACTGAGGCATGACCATGGCCACAAAAGACCTGAAGGGCAGGTATAAAAAAATTGTTGGTGCTGAGCATGGCTAACACATGCTATAATCTTAGAAAGCAGATGCAGGAGGATTGCCCTAAGTTTGAGGTCAACCTGATCTGCATAAGGGAACTGCAGGTCAGCCAGGGCTTCATAGCAAGACCCTGCCTCAAAACAACAGCAGCAACAACAACAACAGCAACAACAACAATGGTTGAGACACTCAGCAGTGAAGGCCAGAACTGAACATGGTGGTTCACTGACACCCAATGGCTCAGTAGCCAGTCTACGGGCTTTGTCATCCCAGCATGGCATAACATGGGTGAATTAGATCACTTGAAGCTTCAAGTTGTATGTGAAAGGATGTGGCCTCTATAAGCATGTCTAACCCGTGGCCTATGGGCTGTGTGTGGGTGAGGATAGCTATGAATTCAGTCTAATGCAAACTTTCTATGTAGTTGAGGATGATCTGGAACTCCTGATCTTCCTGCCTTTACCTTCAGAGTGCTGGGATTACAGGTATGTGCCACCATGCCTGGCTATTATACTGATGTTCCCCCTTCAAGTAATATAGGACTGTTTTAACTCCTCAAAATTACAATCTCAAAGGAAAGGTAGAAACCTAGGAAGTTGATGCAGAGATGATAGTGGGATATATTTAAGCTAAGATTTATTGCCATGGTGGGAGTTTGCTCATAGTATTCCATCAGCCTACAGGGAGGTAGAGTGAACCACATAAAATAGTCGCTCTTTAAGGTCAAAAGTAGACTACAGCCAACAACTTTATATTATTTATTGGAGCAGAAATACCTTAGCTTTAAAGGTCATTAGGAACTATTCCATACTTTAAATCTTCATGGAGAGGCACTCTTTCAGTTCATTACAGTTTCTTGGGGAACTTTTTAAAAAGGAAGATTGCTACTGTGAGATATCAGATACCAGGACTCCAGAGCTTGCCAATTTTAGTTGGATTGCTTATGTCTCAGATGGTATGCACATTGGAGCAAGGCACTGCCTGTGGTCAGTTTCCCATTCTGCAAAGAAGAATGAAGGAGCCATTAGACAAACATCCTTGCCATTGCCTGGCTCTGTGCTCCTGCCTGGTTCCATTGTTCTCTGTGAAGGTAAATCAATGCCCCGGGATTGTTACTAGGAACTGATAGGACTGTAGGGTTTCCTGCACACTCATCAGATCCTGGTGCTTTCAGGAGTCAGCTTCCCTAGGCAGAGGATGTGCCCAACACGTGGTGTGTCCTTGCCCTCAAGGCCCTTTCCTCTTCCTCTGTTAGTTTAAATCTTTCTACACAGCAAATTTATGTGTGTGTGTGTGTGTGTGTGTGTGTGTGTGTGTGTGTGTGTGATAGTTTTGTTTTTCCTTTTCGTGAAATCCAGTCAGCAGGTCTTGCTGTAGGCAAATTATGAAGTAGGCAGAGCGTTTGTCTTTCAGTTCCCCCATCAACCTCCCTTTCTGCATGTTTTCTCCTATTCATTCAGTCTTTGACTCAATCAGTATTTAGTGGACACTCCCAGATCATCTTCTGGTGTGGATATTCTTTCATGGCAGACAGAGATTATTTAATATTTACATAAGAATAGTGAACATTCACCATCCAGTTGTCCCCTCTTCCTTTTTTAAGACAGGGTCTCCCTCTACCCCTGGCTGGCTTGGAACTTGCTATGCAGACCAGGCTGGCCTCAATCTGATCTCACAGAGTTCTACCTGCCTTTGCCTTCTGAGTGCTAGACTAAAGGCAGGTGCCACCATGCCCAGCCTACTGAATGTTTTTAAAGACAAGGTTTCATGTATTGGATTCACCTTCCTAAGTGCTGGGGTTACAGGTGTGCAATGCCATACCTAGCTTAAAGAATTTTTTTTAAAAAAATCAGAAATGTCAGTATTGCTTTTGGTTTTATTCGTAGAAGTCCTACCATAAATCCAGTCACTTCTCCCCGTCTCCACCACCCCTCCTTGGATGAGGCCATCACGACCTCTTGCTTTGTCATTGCAGTAGCATCCTACGTGTAAACGGCACTTTTTCAAAACTGTAAGTAAGGCCAAGTGTACTCAATTTGAAGCCCTTCAGTGGCTTGGGCTTGAGCTCTGGCCTCCTGTCTTAGCTTTGAGTCTTCTCTCTGGCCACATCCTGAAGCAATGTAGAGCTTACTCCCTTATACCAACCACCTTTATTCTGTGTCTCCCACACTCCAGTGTTAGCGCCTATCTTTGGCATTTCACTAGCTGTTATTTTCTTGTCTTAGAATACCCTGTCTGTCTTGAGTGCTCATGCCCATCACTGTTGCCTGATTGACTCTCACTCTCCCCTGTCATCAGTTCTTATCTAATGTCCCATCATTGAGAACCTCACCCTCAAGCTGGTGTGGGTGTTAAGTCACTCCATTGTACTGTTCCATTTTAGTTCCCAACAAAATAGCTATTCCACGAGTCAGTGTCTTGTTTGTCACCATCTGTCTTTCCTCACTGAAATATCAGGTCCAGGACAGCACCTTTCCGCAGGTCTTACCCAGTGCCTAGCACAGTGCCCAATACATGGTAGCATTGTTTTAAGTTAATTTACATGTATTTGTTATGTGCTCTGCACTTTACATTTGGATTATTACTCTCTTCAAAATTCCTATGGGGACCACACTATTATTATCTTTGTGTTTCAAATCACAAAACTGAGGTAAGTAGGCTGGTTACACAGCTTGAGGGGCCTAGTGCAAAATGAAAATGCTGTGCTAAAATAAATCCTGAAAAACTTCAGGGACAGTGGAGCCAGGAAAGGGGTTGGACGAGCAGTCAGGAGAGAAGGCGTGAAGAAGGTGAAGGTGTTTGCTAAGTGGATGTTGGAGAAGAGAGCGTTCTGGGTGGAGGAAAAGAAAGCAGAAAGGCCTTGAGATGGAAGCGGAAATGGGAGGTGGAAAGTCAGGGGCCGTGGTGAGGCTTTCAGGAAACATCATATTGTTCTCAGTAGACAAAAAACACGATCTGGCTTTTATTAGGAAGCCATCATCCCAGTTGTTGGGCTCATAATAGACCCTGAAGAACAGGAGGAGATTGCTCAGAGAGGACCATGGTGGCTGGAAGTAGAGGGGCAATGGACACGGAGAGATGGGAAGATGGGGTCCAGTTCCTAACACATTTCTAAGATTTGTATTTATTTATTATTTTTAATTAATTAATATTTATGTGTATGTGTTTGTATGTATATATGCCATTTGTGTGCAAGTACTCATGGAAGCCAGAAGATGGCATCAGATTCCTTGGAGCTGGAGTTACAGGTGGTTGTGAAGCTGCCCAGTGTGTATGGTGGGGACTGAACTCAGGTCCTTTGCAAGCACATCAAGAACTCTTAACCACTGAGCCTTCCCCTGAGTCCTGCTAACACATTTCGTGAGGAAAGTCAAAACATTTGTTAACAGTTTGGATATTGGGTATGTAAGGGAAGAGGAATCAGGGACAATTCCATGCACTTTGGCCTGAGTAATTCTGAGAATGAAGTTCCTATCCACTGAGATGGGAAGGTGTGAATGAAGCAGGGTTTTGCAAGGGATATTTAGCAATTTAATTGTGGATTGGCAAATTTGAAGTAGTCAAATGGAGAGGCCAATTGAATAAATGAATCTACAATCCCAGAGACAGGCATGGGCTGGTATACATATATTTAGTACCTTGACCAGAGAAAACACCAAAGGAATGAGAACAGAGAGATTAGACCGAGCTCTAGAATACTGATAGTAGGTACAGAAGTGGATCAAGGAAGGGGCAGGGACGGTTCAATAACCTGAGTCAAACAGTGGTGAGAAGTGAGGCAGGATGAGTGCTGATGTTACGCCTCTGGACTTAAATGTGGAGGTTGTTGGTGAACTTTACAAAAGCAATTCCTGTAGAGAAGTAGGGAAGAATGCCAGAACAGAGAGCTATGATGAACGACTTGAAGGTGAGGAATTGGAAACAGCAGATTTCCTTTCCATTGAGTTCTCTAGCCAAGGAAAAATGAAGTAAGGTGGTAGAATGGGTACGGCTTAGAAATGAGTCAAAGGAAGGTTTACCAAATATGAAGAGCATAGTGGCATTTTATATGCTCATGGGAATGTTCTTTTGCAGAAATAACAACTTGATGATGGTCACCATGAATTTCAATGTTGAAAAGCTATGTCATCTATATTAGATTAATTAATCTACCACCTGATGTGATAGATTCAGGAAGCGGTGGTTACTTCTGGTCGGTGGAGTTCCTGGAAGCCTTGAAATGATAATGAACTATTCCTAGCATGCATATTCCAAATAGAAAGAAGATAAATTTTAACGAAACTTCCACTATAAAAGCCATACTAATATTCATTCAGTACACCACGGATTCTCTGTTGTAAGTCACTTAAAGTATGTCACAGACTATAGGATAGGGACCAACAAATGACTGTGCCCAACTCCACCATCTTCTTGCTTTAAGACTCCCACTTCCTGTGAAAATTTTCTACTGGGGCTCTAGCCCTGGGGTTTGTCCTTGGGAGATGGAAAATTGCTTGCTATATGTTTTGGGAACCAGATGAGGTTAAAAAAAATGTAGGGGCTGGAGAGATGGCTCAGCAGTTAAGAGTGCTTACTGTTCTTGCAGAAGATCAGTACCCGTTTGGACGGCTCACAACTGCCTGTAACTCCAGCTCCAGGGGATCCAATGCCTTCTGGACTCCGTGGGCACCTGCACTCACATGCATACACCCCCACACAGACCCACATGTATATACAACATTGAAAGGTGAAAATATCTCTCAGAAAAGTGCAATATCTCTCAGTAACGACTCTGGTGCATGGTGTGTGTATTTTGGTTGGAGATGAGACTCACGGCTTTGCTAGGTAAGTGTTCTACAACTGAGCTACACACCCAGTCATCACTTTGCTCTTTTTATATTTTTTAAAAAAATTATTTATTAATTTTATTTTATGTGTATGAGTGTATTGCCTGCATGTATGTAAGTGCACCCCTGTCGTGCAATGCCCATGGAGGACAGAAGAGGGTGTTGGATCCTCTGGAACTGGAGTTACAGGTGGTTGTTAGCCACCGTGTTGGTGGCTGGGAATTGAACTCTAGTCCTCTGCAAGAGCAACCAGTGTTCTTAACTGCTGAGTCAGCTCTCCATGTGCTCTTAAAGGCATATGAACAGCCCTCTGATGGTCCACAATCTTCAGGGGAGTGTGTGGTCCAAAGACGGTGGAGGATGGGGTGGAAGGTGCTGAAGTTGGGATCAAGTTCCTTTCCTTCTCATGCTACCCAAGAAGAGTTAGTTAGACAGACTTGGTCCTGTAGGACAAGCTACAGGATGCAAGGGTTCCGCCTCCTGGAGTCACTGAAGTCCTTCCCCAAGGAGCCTCACCTGGGAGTCATTGAGGACCATGGTCCTCAGAAGGGAAGAGACTGAAGCAACTTGGCAAAGGTGGTCCAGGAGAGAGCAGAAAGGATTGTGCTCTCCAGCAAGTGCATGCTGGAAGGATTCTGAATGTGTGAACCTGGGCTGCCTGATGTTCCCGACCCGGACATGTGCAATCGAACAGCCGACAAGCAAGGGCCCCTTAGCTACACTTGTCTTTCTCAGTGTAGGGACACTGGAGCCTGCGCAGGAACCGGGACCAGCCACACCTTGGCGGCATCTGTGTCAAACAGCGACCCCGTGTGGCCGTATGGGCAATGCCATGGCCCGAGTTCAGTTTTCTGTTAGCTGGAAAAATCTTATCTAATCCATTTTGGACTGCATGATCTTCTGGGTTTTGTGTATTATAGGAAACTGCGTGGGTTGGATTCTTCTAGAAAGAGACACTGGGTTTCATGTAAAATTAGGTTCATGTGAGGCTTGAACCTTGAGAGGTAATTTGATAAAATAATCGCTTGCACAGGCTTGTGGAATGGTTTATGCTGGTTACATTTGAAGTGAGTCAAAGTCAAGCGACGACTTTGTCACAACAGACAGAATGTGCAGTTTCGAGCCTTTGGTAGTTTAGATTGTGTGTGTCTCTGGTTGTTAATATATGACTTCCCTAGGGTTCCCAGAGGCCCCTTCCTCTCCAGCTCATCTGTTTTGGGTGGTAAAATAATTTGTCCCTTGTACCCATCTATGCCAATTAAGACAGGAAGAGGTGTGTTTGTATGTGTGTGTGTGTGTGTGTGTGTGTGTGTGTGTGTGTGTG
>NW_008337494.1:19822-54173 GCF_000622305.1 Nannospalax galili
GTGTAAAGTGAAGAGAGGCCAGGGGAAGGACAGAGGGAGCCAGGGCTTCTGGGGGGTATGAGATAAAGTGGGTAGGTCCAAGTCCATCACCATAGTAACAATGGCAAGTGCTTTCATGCTTTCATGAATTGTCTTGCAGTAGTCCCAGGATTTACTTAAATTTCTCAAGAATCTTCAACAATCCTCCAAGGTAGGTACTACTGTTTATTTATGGGTGAATGGAGACACAAAGTTGCATTGTGTCCAGGGAAAGTGCCCAATTTTGGGAGTCACGTCTAGACTGTTTGGTTGCAGATTCTGATCACTTAACCTTCCTTTCTGATGCCTTTTCACCATTAAGAGAATTGAGGCAAGAAGAGGAAAGCACAGTCCATTGATGGACAACAAAACAGTACAACTTAGATGACTTCAAGGCAAATGAGAGAAACTCATGCCATTGGCCTACATCAAAGGGATACATTGGTTTACCTGAACAAAAAGTCTAGGGACTGATTGGTGGCATTTTCAAAGGGCCCATCTGGTCCCCTCTTGCTCTCTTTCACTCTCAGCTTCTGTTGTAGGATGATGCAGTAAGGACATTTTATCCAGTCGCAGAACTCCCGAGTCTCTAGAACTGTGAACCAATACATGTCTACTCGTTGTAAATTGCCCATTCTCACACGAGCAATTTTATAAGAGCACAAAGTGGCCCTGGGCCCCATGCATGAACTCTGTTTCTTTCAGGTAGGCACTGATCTCAGTAGCTTAATACCCCTGCTTTCAAATTTTAGGCACATTTCTTCCCCATAACCAATGAATGGAACAAAGAGTATATTTCCCACTGAATTTCCAGCAAACCTAGCCTAATTTATCATTATTTTGGGCTGAATTACATGTTCATCAGTAGCAGAGACTATTTTCCAAATAAAACTTTTCTTTCTTAACATTTTTTTTTTTTTTTTTTGAGACAGGGTTTCTCTGTATAGCCTCAGCTGACCTGGAACTCACTATGTAGACCAGGTTGTTTGAACTCACAGGGATCCACCCGCTTTTGCCTCCCAGGTGCTGGGATTAAGAGTGTGTGCCACCACACCCGGCTAATTTTTTTTTTTTTTGTAAAAGTTTATGCGTATGAGGGTTTTGTCTGCATGTAAGGGCACCTGTGTTGTGCAATGCCCGTGGAGGCCAGAAGATGGCATAAAACCTCTTGAAACTATAGTTACTGATGGTTGTTAACTGCCATGTTGGTGCTAGAAACTGAACCTGGGCCCTCTGCAAGAGCAGCCAGTGCTCTTAGCTGCTGACCCATCTCTCCAGCCCTGTCTTCTCTTTCTTTTGCATTGACAACTAGGCTGCATTTCCTAAACCCCCTTGTGGTTAGATGTGGCCATGTGGAGGAATTCCCACTGAATTTGGTGAAAGTGAAATGGTCCTGATGTTTTCTTCCCTTTATCATGGACTGGAATGGAGATGGCTCCCATGGAGACCTTGGAAACACATGTTGAAGAAGTGTGGGTCAGTCAAATGGAAGGAAGCTAGGTATCTATATCACTGCAGGAGGAGGTTCATTGCCAGTTAAGAGTCTACAGGACAGCAAGAAATAAACCCCTATTATACTAAAGCTATGGATATTTACTTGTAATTTTTCTTATAAAACAGCTTGCTGATAGAGATGGAGTGTAGTATTAGCCAATGTGGAACTTGTAATGAGGTCATTGGCATAGCTAAAATGGGGAAAAGACTGGTTCTCAGAGGAAATTCACATTAATGAAAGGGGTGAAGGAGATGCTAGGCTGTCAATGATAAATTATCAGGGCAGATCCTGGAGCTAGGAGTCTTAGTCTAAACCTCTTAATCAAGGGCATCAAGTGTTGACATCTTATTACCGAGTAGCCCTCTGACAACTGGACCACAGTCTTTGGAGGACTTGCATCCACTGCTTAAATGTTTACCACTCATTCATCTGTGGTTTTTTGTTCATTTGGCTTTTTTTTTTTTAGAGACAGGGTCTTGTAGGGTCTATGGAGACCTGGCTAGCCTGGAACTCACTATATATCCCAACCCGGCTTCAGATTTGTGGCAATCCTCATGCCTCAGCCTCCCAAACGCTGAGATTATAAATCTGTGCCATCAGACTCAGTTCATTCATCTGGTTTTGCTCAAGGTTCCTTGTGTGCTAGGCAATGTGCTAAGCTTGGTGGGTAGATGTGGAGATAAAAATGATCCTGGGCTTACCCCATGCAATGGTGGATGGGATGACTAGACATGTACTTTTAGACTAGGAACTTTGGTAGAAATTTTAGCTGACAATTGTGTTCAAATTCAATAGTAAAATCCAAACTAAATCCTAACAAAATCTAAACTTTTGTCTAGTTTTTGTTCTCTGAATGGCTGTGATCGATCATTCTGAATGTAGAGGTTCGCTTTCTCATTATACTGAAGAGCTCAGCAGGATTGAGAACCACATGCACCTGTTTCCTTTGCTCTGCTAGAGAGAAGCACATCACTTTAGTCTTTATTATCTCTCCTTTGCTCTCTATTCTCCACATGATGTCAATATAAAATTCAATGTATATTCTGCAATTATCAGTTTCCCTGCTCTCCTTTCCTGATTGAATAGACCATGGAACACTTGGGGCTGACTGGCAGGAACCCAGTATTATTATCTCTGATTTCCAAGTAATATTTATGCCCCATTCATTCCCAACAATGGCTCAAACAGTTCCCCAGGACAATAACAGAGCTGACACATCAGTACGAAGTAGTCATGACTTCATGAAGCTCCGTGGGTAGGACTGACAATCAATCAACTGTTTCCTGCTTCTTCATTTATTCTATGACTTCATTGAAAACTATTTACTGGTGACCTACTATGTGCCAGATGCTGTCTTTAGTTAATTGCATTGTCTTTAAGCTTAAGGTCAACAAATTTTCTCTGCAAAGGGTCAGAGGGTAAACATCTTAGGCTTTATATTACAGGTCATAAGTATATTTGACAGATATTCAACTTTCTTGTAATGTGATAACTTCTACAGACAATATGTAAACAAACGATCTGGGTTTATTTCAATAAAACTTTATTTACAAAATGGGTGGTGGGCAGGATTTTCCATGTAGATGTTAATTTGTCCACTTTTAGTTTAGCTAAATTATGACCACATTTCATCTTCCTTCTGTGTAAGCTTTTATTTTCTTTTTCCTCTCAAAATTTCAGAGCATTGGTTAATCAATAGATCAAGTTAATTGAATCTTATTTCCAAAATGTGGTGTTTGAATGAGAAATGTCCCTTATGGGCTTAACTATTTGAACACTTGGTCAGATGGTAGAGCTGTTTGGGGAAGGTCATGGAACCTTTAGAAGGCGTGGTCTTGCTGGAAGAAGTACAACATTGGGACAGGCTTTCAGAGTTCCTCATCTCATCCCACTTGCTGTTTGCCTCTCTGCTTCATGTTAGCTGTTGAAGATGTGAGTTCTCAGCTTCCAGCTCCAGTCACTTGCTGTCATGCCTCTTCGTCATGATGGACTCTTACCCCTCTGGAACTATAAACCACAATAAAATCTTTCTTCTATAAGTTGCTGCGGTAATGGTGTTTTATCATAACAACAGAAAGTAACGAACACACAAAGGTACAATAGTTTATTTCTTCTTTGATAATAACTAATGTTATCAACAATAACAATAACGATAGTTGAAAGTGAGATATCATTTGCCAATCCTGCTTTAATCACTTTCCAAGTTGTAACTTCTTTGCTCTGAGCTGGTAGAAAAAGGATGAAAACATAACAAAGAGGCGGCCCAGATAATAGCAATGTAAAAATTGTTTTAGGTTTTTGTTTTCTAGTATCACATATATCCTGGTAAAATAAATGATACCTAATATTTGTTGAGCTCATATGGATGCCAGATCCTCTTCCATGTTTTGTTAGTTCAGCCTCCTGGTAGCCTTTTGAGGAAGATACAGTTTTTATATACATCTACAGCTGAGAATTTGGAGCTTAGAGTGGATCAGTAGCCTGTCCCAACTAGCAGTGTCCATGGGATGTTCTATTTGCCATATTATTTTGTTTGGACTAGAGGAAAGTTAACAAAAATCCACATGACAGTAATATGGGTTTTACTATGATTGTATTTATTTTAAAATAAAAAAAATTCACTACTGGTCCACACTTCTCAGATGGTAGGAGTACAAGAACTTTGGTGTCTGAAGTTTTGGCATCGTGATGACAGTCATTCACAAACATAGTGCCCAAGAGGCTCCATTAAATCAGTTGTACAATGGGACATGTTGAAACATTAAGTGCAGCTGTACTGCAGAGGAATGTCGTCTGTGGGACACTGGGCCTAGCCTTTATTGGTCTGTGCTGAGGTGGCTCTGGGCAGAGGGCACACGCTGCCGCTCATCTCTGGAATGTGGCCGACAGCTGACAACCACCTCGCTTGCCTGGGAAGGGGTATTCTTACCCATAGATTAGGTCTTGAAAGCTGCCTCTTTGCATGTCTTTTTGTTGTGTGGCTCAAAAGAGTTGCTCAGCTGGCGCAATTGCTGTCAACAAAAGGAAGCTGTCTTTGAACAGGGGCAGGGCAGGCTTCCCTGGGAGGTGTGCGGTGTGTGTGTGTGTGTGTGTGTGTGTGTGTGTGTGTGTGTGTGTATGTGTGTGTATTCTTCCAGATCTTGCAAATAGGTTGTACTCTGTCATGCACACATTTTGAGGAACTCTGCTTCCATCCATAAAAGCTCACCCCTTTTTAAGTGGAAGCATTACCACTTCTTTCTCGTGAAACATTCAGGGCAGGCGTCGCTGTGAGGTGGGCTGTGTGTGTGTGTGTGTGTGTGTGTGTGTGTGTGTGTGTGTGTATGTGTGTGTATTCTTCCAGATCTTGCAAATAGGTTGTACTGGGTCATGCACACATTTTGAGGAACTCTGCTTCCATCCATAAAAGCTCACCCCTTTTTAAGTGGAAGCATTACCACTTCTTTCTCGTGAAACATTCAGTGTGCACACAGTGGAAGGGATTTCTCTTTCAACCTAAAGTTCTACAAACAGAAGGCAGCCCTAAGCGAATTCTTTTCTAGATGCTCTAGCAAGGACTCTAAGAGAAAGTGTGGAAATTACAAGAGTTAAATTTGAGCAAATCTGAATCTGAGAGTCAATTCTGTCCTCTATAACCTTGGACTGGACGTTTCAAGTATTGGAGTCCTGGAAACCTTGTTTGTTAATCAGGTGGATGGCACTGGATTCTCTGGTTCCTTTTTGGTTCTAAAATTGCCTGAGTGCATGTAAGTGATCTTTGCAATGAAGAAAGAGAAGGCGTATCTTCCTCTGTCTACCAAGACCTGCAGGTTAACACTGGTCCTACCCTCAGAATAGAAATGAGCATGGAAGACAGAACTAAACCAGTTCCTTGTCGTGGACCTATGTCCTGTGTGCATTCGCCTTCCTTCAGTTCAGAGGACTATCATTTTTCTTTTGATAATAAAGTAGCAAACAAAAGCACAAGACACTTAACTAAATTCTGCATTTCAACAAATATAAAAATAGCAAATACTTTTTAGTATATATCACGCAATATTTGGAACATTTCCACTGGACTTGGAGTAGGGAAGTGGGTTTAGTTAGAGCCATAGAAATTAGTCTGAAGAGAACCCATGTCTGAGAGAAATTATATGGGGACAAGAGTGAGGACATTAAGAGGAAAAGTGAACCTTTTCAATAATCTTTGAGAAGAGCAATCCCTCCATTTTCAGGTAATTGAGCCCGATATCCACTTTTTTTTTTTTTTTTGCTGAAACTTCTGTGTTATAGTCTTCATCTCTTGAAAATGTCACTATTCTTACTGATCCATGCCTCCTATTGCTAAATCTTCTTTCCTGGTTCCTCCACATGGAGAAAGGAAGAAATAGGGAAGGGATCAGATGTTTGTGGTACATGCCGAGAACTTGCTATATGCAGTCTCCTTTTATATTGCAGCTGTCCTCTGAATAAGAAATCACATTCTAGCTCTGAGGCTCAGAGATGTGAAGTTGCTTGTTCTAGAGCAGTGCGGGTTTTAAGTAGATAAGCTGAGAAGCCAACAAAGAACTTTGAAATAGAATCTGCACCTGTCCTATAACACTGAATATTTTTTGAAAGAGAGAGGCCAAGGGGAGGGGGAATCAGGATGAGAGATGCTCTCCAAGGTAATCACTTCCATGGGGCAAGTAGCTTTGGATGCAGCAAAGAAACTGTCCTCTGCAGTGCCCCATTTGTGTTTTCCTATCTGTGATTCTTGTAGAAAAGACAAGGAGAAGTGTCAAAGAATAAAAGAATATGGCACTTCTCTGATGGGTATAAGAAATTGTGAGGCATCTTAAGATTTCTTTTCTGTATCGTTTTGTCAAGAAAGTTTGCACTAGTCACTTATCTCATTGCTGTAGTGAAATGTCCGACAGAAATAACTAATTAAAGGAAAGGTTTATTGTGGCTTACAGTTCAAGGGTCCAGTTCATTATGGTAGGAAAAGAAGGAGTCTGGCTGTGGCACCAGGCGCTTGAGGCAGCTAGTCTATACTGTATGTGTGCTCAGGAAGCAGAGAGAGATGAATGCTGGTTTTTAGCTTTCTTTCACCTTTTTATTCAATCTGGGACCTATACCCCTGGAACAGTGCCACCCATATTCAGGGTGAGTCTTTTCACCTTAGTTAAACCCTCACAGACATGCCTAGATGTTTGCCTTCTAGGTGGTTCTAAGGCTGACAGTGAGGATTAGCCATTAAAAAGTTGCTTATAAAATCTAACTGGGGTGGGGCAGGTGGATGTCACAGGATGGCAGGATGGACATACTTCCGGTAGGAAGCTGAGCCGGTGTGTTCTGAGGCAGAGGTCTAGAGGAGAGGCCATTGGTTGTTCCTTTCTCTTTACCTCTCCTGTGTCCATATATGTGATTGTAGCTGACGAGGGTGCCAGAAAATAGGAACCATCTCAGGAAGCAGATTGACATTGAGGCGGGAACCCCAGAGCTGCAATTATAGGTGAGTCACTGCTTCTTTGTGCACAAGCACTTGTGCAGATTTATCTGCTCAAAGGACCTGGAGAGGTTTACAGTGCATATCAGGAGTGCGTACTTGCGTTGTGGGAAGCCAAGGATCAACTGTGAACTTTTAGAAGAGACTGTTGATCAAACCAACCCAATCCCTTGCTTATTGGAGTAAGGTGGCTCCCCTACATCAGAATACCAGCAGTTACTTTTCTTGTTGCTGTGGCAAAAGATATCTGACAAAAGTGACTTAGGAAGGTTTGTCTTTGGATTACAGTGTGTCACGGCAGGGAAGGATGGTAGTAGGAATATGAGGCAGCTAGTCACATTGGATTCACAATCAGGAAGTAGAAGGTGAACAGAAAGTGGAGCTGGGCTAAAAATCTCAAGACTCACCCCTCAGTGACCTACTTCCTACAGTGAGGCCCCATCTCCTAAAGGTTCTACAACCTCATCAAACAATGCCACCAGTTGGGTGTTTAAACACATGAGTCTATGGGGGACATTTCTCATTCAATTCACAAAAGTAGTAATAGGAAGTTTTTGGATGACAGGCAACTTATTTGTAATGTTTTAGGGCCTAAGAATGGACACACTGGGGTATAATAGTGTGGGATTGATGCACTGGTGAGGTGAGGTTTTGAAGTGAGCCTTGTAGACCAAGTATGGGTATTGAGAGTTCTGAAGAAGCTCCCTTCTCCCTTGTGGGAAGTGAAATAGTCAACTGTTTAGATGAATGGATTCTCAGAACATTTTTGAAACAAACCGCACAATTATTTTGATCTTTATTTTTCTGAAATCATGAAGTCATGCTGGTGCTGGGTGTGGCAAGGTGGAGTCATGTTAGTAGAGAAATGCAGCTGTGACTGTCTTCTCGCCTTGTCCTAGGGAAGTCAAGTGGCTTCTCTGCATGTCTTGTCCCTGGTAGAATGAGGACAATGAAAACTTCTTTCACAAAGTGCTGTTGTGAAGACTGAAGGAGACAAAGCTTTGAATACGCTAATACAATGCCAGCTATACAGGAAATGTTCAAAAAATGGGAGCCACTGCCAGGTTCCAACTGCCAATCACATGATTTAGCAATAGTCCAGAGGTATGAGATTTTGGCTAATCCAACTGTTAGAATGAAAATGGGAAGAAAATGCAGAAGCTCTACGTGATATAGCTACTCTGGCCTTAGCAGTTAAGGTATTTATTTATTTTTGAGATTGGGTTTAGTGCAGGCTAAGCTAGTCTCAAACTCCCTGTGTAGCTGGAGAGGGGATGACCTTGAACTTCTGATCCTCCTGCCTCTACTTCCAAAGTTCTGGGATTATAGGAATGTACCACCACACATAGTTTATTCAGTGTTGAACATAGAACCTCAGGTCTTGTGCATGGTAGGCAAGAACTCTACCAACTAAGCAGCAGTCCTAGCCCAACAATTCAGTTACAATGGCATGAGTCACATGAGAAAGTGGGAATTAGAATTATGTACCTATGGCTCTATAAAAGGGTAATAACAATAATAATAATAATAAATTGATTTTGCATAGCTCAACTACGGGTCTTGCTGCTTTGGAACCTCCTGAAGAAAAACACCTGCTGATCCATCTTGGACCTCTGATTGCCAACACTGTATGATAATAAGCTTATGTAAGGCTCATATGTGTGGTCCTTGGTCTTTGGTTCTAGCAGTTATAGGAAAATAAAGCAGGAGGAGCAATGCTTTTTAAAACTGAGAAGTGCCTGAATCCTAAACACTTGGAAAGGACTGTCTCAGCAAAAAGAGGAAAGAGTGAGTGAAGGGGACGAGCGAGTCAAGCAAAGATGCAGCCGGGTCTTTCTGCAGTGGTGTCCAGAACACTGCGTGCTCCACTTTTCAAAAAGGGGCGTATGCTTATTTGTATGTTTTGTTTCTTTGTTCTAAGAGTGAAGCCCTACAATAGACTAAATATGTACACCCTTCCCCAAATGCGCATGTTGAAATCCTAATTCCAATGTGATGGTATTGGGGGTGGGTCTTTGAGAGGTCATGAGAGCAGAGCCTCATGAGTGAATCAGGTACATTTATAAGAAGAGATCAGAGTTCATCTTCACCCTCTTTCCGCTATGTGAAGGTGAAATGAGGAGCTGACAATCTGTATCTGGAAGAAGAGTCTTTGTAGAGGTGGATCATGCTCATATGTGGTTCACATTGGCACCAGATCTCAAGGCCCCCAGCTTCCACTATTGAGAGAAGTAAATTAAATGTTTATGTTTTGAGTCACCTAGTCTATAGCAGTTTGCTGCAGCAGAGTTAACTGCTGAAGGCAAGCCTTTTCTCAAATCAGAAGAAAGCATAATGCACACGACCTACGTAGCTGGGTTTTGTTTTTGGCTCAAGGAAAAGTGGCAGGCGATCTCTCTTTGCTCTCCACAACCCGTAAGAGGTCCATGGGCCACAGCATGGAGACCCCTGCTTTAGATAAAAGTCTAAGGATCTTGTGTGTTCATGTGTGTGAGTGTGTATGCACATGTATGTGCACATGTGTGGACACCAGAGATGCTAGGTGTCTTCCCCTATTGCTCTTTACTTAGGATCCCTAAGTTTATTGGATTCCCAAAGTGTCTGTGAGCCTAGAATGGTGCAGAAACAATCACTCTGTCTTTCAGAGAGCCACTGATGGAACAAGGAATGGTTGAGTACAGGCTCTAGAATGTGTCTGCCTGGGTTGGAATCTGGCTCAGCTATTAGCTAGTTGTACCTGAGGTCTGTGATTCAGTGAAGCCAGGGCTGATAACCTGTTTGTATCAGAGCTATTCAAAGCATGATCACTGGGCCAGCATCACTGACAGGTTCTGGGAGCTTTCTGAAAATTCTGATGCCACGGTTCTACCAAGATCTATTGATTGAGAATCTCCAGAGTAGATCCCAAGAACTTATGTTTTAAAAACCCCATTATGGAGAGAGCACTCAGTGGCTAAGAGCTCTGGTTGCTCTTGCAGAGGACCTGGGTTTGATTCACCCACAGCTAACAACTGTTTGTAACTCCAGTTACAGGTTCAATGCCTTCTTCTGACCTCTGCAGGCATTTCACGACACAGGGGCACAAACACACATGCAGGTAATACACTCATCCACATAAAACAGTAGCAACAACAAAACCTGTCAGGTGATTAGTTGCCCACTCCCACTCAGCATAGAGAGGCAGAGAGGCAGTGCTCCTTGCTGTTTTCTCTCTCTCTCTTTCTTTCTTTCTTTCTTTCTTTCTTTCTTTCTTTCTTTCTTTCTTTCTTTCTTTCTTTCTTTTCTTCTTTTCTTTTTTGCAATGCTGTGATTTTTGCCTGAAAGCATCCTGTTTTCCTACCTCCATCCTGACCTTGATTTCCTGTGATGCTAAGGGTATTTCCTCTTTCTTCTCAAATGAGCTATTTGAACTGGGTGCCTGATCTTAGCATTGGCTTTTAGGAACTCCAACCTGACAGTTTATTTAACTTGATTAACTATTGACCAATATTATGTTGAAGCTTTATTTAGATGCTTTTAGCTAAGAAACACAAAATTTTTATTTTTAATTCTTGGGCCTCTAAGTTGGACACCTTCCTCTCTCTTACCACCTGGTTTTCAATGCTTCTTCCCTTTGTTTTTAGACCACTTAATGTTTATTTGACCACATGTTATTTATATCTAGTGAATGAAAAACACAATCCTCTTGGGTTGTTAATCCAGTGTTTTTGGAACCCACTCATGCCCGTTTACTTGTGGGTTGTCTATGACATTCTTCCATTAGTAATTCTTCAGACTTGGACTATTGCTATCAGAACTAGAAGAGGTAAGATTCATTGGGTAGACTTGAGCCAGCAGTGATTTTTACCCCACAGAAGGCATTTAGCCTTGTCTCAGGACAGTGGTTTTTACAGCTGAGAGAAGGGATACCACTGGTATCTAATGGGCAGTCAGGGATGTTGTTAAGCTTCTCCGATGCTCAGGACAGCCCCAATACTGATAGTGTTGATGAGGCAGGGAAACCTTGGATTGGAACCATGTGACCAGCAGCACTGTCATTTGTCTAAGTATAGCCAGAATTTGTACCCAATGCCCAGCATTCCTACCTCACACTTGCATGAACAGCCCCCAAAGTTCATGCGACTTCCCGATAAAGACATCTTTTCACCTTTCTCTTCTAACAAGCACTGACCTCTCTTGTAACACCAATCATACCCTACGCCTATTACCTATTTATCTTTTTTCCTATCAACTACCTCTTCTTAAAGCAAGTACTGACAAAAATGCATTATTGTGGCTTTTTATAAATGAATCTGGGAGCATCACTAAGTTTATTCTCAGCTCATCCTAAAGGGAAAAAGTCAAGATAAAGGGTTTCTATGTGTTTTAGGAGAGAAATAAGCCACTGATGCTAAGTTTCCAGAACAGAGCTGAAGACATTACAGACAGTGAGATAGTCTCCACATCACTCTAAAACTTAAGTGAGTAGGCTTAATGTCCCATCACATAGAACCTAAAAAATGCTGTTTCTTCCCCCATCCCTTTATTCTAAAAAGAGGCCTAGAGGAGGGTGGGACGGAAGCTAGAAGATGGGGCCAAGCCTAAGAAAATGAAGAAACATTAATCACATTTGATGGTATTAAATTCAGCACTGTCATTGCTGTAGAAGATTTGGAATAAATGTTCTTTTGTCTTTTGAGACAGGGTCTCCCTGTAGCCCCTGCCAGCCTGGAATTTGCTGTGCAGACCATTGTCTTTTCATTTGTTGATGGACATCAAGACTTGTTCCATTTATATTTTACTTTTTATCGTCTGATTTTTAAAATAAGTATATATGGGTTATATACTCAAAAAATAGAGGTGGCTACTTTTCTGTGTATGTGAACACATGTATGTATGAATATGTGTGTATATGGGTAATGTGTATACTTTTAAAAACAATTTTAAAATGAGTACATAAAAGTACAAAATGTAGTTAAAATACTTAATAGTCTAGTAAGTGAAAACTAAGTTGCCTGCATGGGTGTAAGTGCATCTATGTCATGAAATGCTTGTGGAGGTCAGAAGAGGTGTCAGATCCCCTGGAATTGGAGTTAGGACAGTTATTAGCCACCATGAGGATGCTGGGAATCGAACCCACATCCTCTTCAAGAGCAGTAAGTGTTTTAACTGCTGAGACATCTCTCCAGCCCCACAATTTTTTTTAAAAGTTCTTCAAGGACCAAATTCCAATATAAAAATAGAACTATAAATAACAATCAACTGATTTTAGAAATTATATGTCAAGGAATTAAGACAATAAAGAAAATTAAGAAAACTGTGGAGAATTATCATAAAAATATAGTTAAGGAAGAATTATAAATATTGCAACAGACATAACAAGAATGAATGTTCAGAGCATATAAATTAACATGACATTGGTAAAAAGGTATTAAGGATCTAACAGCAAATGGAAGAAGAAAGGCTGACTTTCCAATAATAACATCGTGTTATTCTAAAGTATGATGCCATTTGGTATTTACAAAAGGCTGACTTTATTAGCTATTAAAGACATGCAAATAAAAACAAGGAGACATAGTTTTCCAACTATCAAATTTTGGGCCACACCATAACTAGATAGTAATCACTATTGCTGAAGACACAACATACTTTGGTTGCAGGACTTAGGGAAATCAAGCTGGAACTGACCTGAAAGCTTCCTCCCTGCTGGATAGTGTTCATAGAGTCAGAAGGTGATATTGTAGGTCACTGAGAAAGAAAAGTCACTAACATTCTTACCTAGTAGGGAACCCAGAGTGTTGCTATACTGACCTGCCAGGCAAGATGTGCTCACTGGTATAATAGTGGCATTAATGTTATGGGGACAACCAACCAGTTTCTGATTGGATGGGAGTCCTGCTCCAAAGGAAAGAAATCATGTTCAGTTTTGTAAACCTGATCAAGTCCATGGCTCTGGAGGTCATAGGCCCTATATGGGTGCAATCTATTACTACTAAATGAACATGTTGGCAAACTGTCTTATAAATATTTATGTTTATACTCATAGATTAGTGCTGCTCTCAGCCTTGGTCAGAGAAGCTTCTTTCTTCAGTGGGCAGCAGCTAATGCAGCATGCTTGGTCAAAGTACTGAGAATAAGTGACTTTTGAGTGCTCAGCTTTAAACGGGACATTTATGTTAACTCCCCCAAGGAACACTGGAGAAGATGGGAGTGGAAAGAATGTAAGAGCTGGAGGATGGGAAAGAGTGCTGCCTTTTGGATTATGAATTTAGTATATCTATGGTTACCTACACAAGACCTGCACAAGATCAAGCCATCAAGATCACTCAACATTTCAGAAGGCAGCACTAGTGCTAGAGAGATAGCTCAGCAGTTAAGAGCACTGATTACTGGGCTGGAGAGATGGCTCAGTGGTTAAGAACACTGACTGCTCTTGCAGAAGATACAGGTTCAATTCCCAGCACCCACATTGTGGCTGCGAACCGTCCTTAACTCCAGTTCTAGGGGAATCCAAAGCCCTCTTCTGACCTCCGTGGCATTGCACGACACGGGTGCACTCATATACATGCAAGCAATACACTCATACATATAAATTTTTTTAAAAAAGAACATTGATTGCCCTTGCAGAGGACCTGGGTTTGATCCCCAGCACCTATATGATGACTGACAGCCATCTGTAACTCCAGTTCCAGTGGAATCCAATTTTCTCTTCTAATCTCTGCAGGCTTTGCATGACATGGGTGCACTTACACACATGCAGGCAGTATACTCATACACATAAAATTAAAAAAAACTTTTTAAAAAGAAGACAGTTCTAATTGGACTCAGTGGGTTACAAAAGATGGAAAGTGGAAAGGTGTTATGTTGAGGGGGTGTCTGAGTGGAATGGGGGAGTTGGGGGTGAATAGGATCAAGATGCACTGTATACATGTAAGAAATTGTCAAAGAATAAGTAGAAGATATTAAAAATTTGGCAAAGTTTAAAATATAGTTATTTTAGTAAACATAATGAATGCTGCTTTGATTTTTGCATAAATATCAATGATACACGCTTTTTAAAGAATCTAATTCACTAGAATATTGGCTTGTATCAAGTATTTTAAGAAATGAAGAAATGATCCAGGAGTTATAAAACATTTTCCACGTATTTTTCATATTAGGAAAAAAGGAGGTCTAAATGTCTAACATTATGAAAAATATTAAACATATCAGTGAGGCCAGCGAGATGGCACAATGCATAAAGATGCTTGTTGCTGAGCCTGATGACCTGAATTTGGTCCCCAAGACCCACATGCTGAAAGAGGAGCATCGATTCCTGCAAGCTGTCTTCTGACCTCCACACAGCATGCTGTGTGTGTCACATGCATGCACACATGCATAATAAATAAAATAAAAATATCAACAGTGTAGGAATGTGGAGTCTTTACAAGTATCGGAAAAATTATTTTTATCAGTTGAAGCAATCCATCAGAACAATTTTAATAGATACATACTACTCAAAACTTCTGGGAATCTTTGAATCTAAAATCTTTGATTTTAGGTAAACATTTTCTCTTATTGTTTGTATGCCCACATGTATATATACAAGTTAGATGTAGAAGGCTGTAATAAGGGAAAGCCTCCAAATTATCAACACTGTGCAATCAGTAGATGAGATTATAGGCAATTTGAAAAATGTTTTTCATATTAAGTGTTTTGATAACAAGCAAATATTTATTATATAACTAAAGGGTATATTAAAAAGAAAACTTTGATATCATAGATGCATAAAATTACTTGAATAACTTTTAGTTTTTGAGACAGGTTCTCACTATGTAGCTCAGGCTGGCCTTGAACTCACCAATTCTCCTGCTTCAGCCTCCTGAGTGTTGGGATTCCAGGCAGGTGCCATCTGGCTCATAGAATATCGTTTCTGAAAGGGTCAGTACTCTATACTAGATGGAAAAACAGAGACTCAGAGATTGAGGTCTATGCCTAATGCAAAACAGGTCTTCAGTTTATTTAGAAATAGAAAAATCAAAAAAACCAACCAACCAACCAAACAAAAAACCCACAACAAAAACGGCCAGGGCCCCATCAGCTACCTGAAAAGCAGGTGAAAACTCCGAGCTTTTGTAATTTATGTGGATGCCATTTATGTATTGGAGATGAGCAGATCAAACGAGTTATTGGGTGATAATTTAAGATAAACCATGGCCTCAATTCTGAGTAAAAGGCTGGCCTTTGACAATGATCTACCACACTGAGAAGATCTAATTAAGTACTATCCTTAACCAGTTGTTTGAGTTGTTTTATTGATACACGTTTCCATTTCCTTCCCCTCCATCCCTTCTTCCTTCTTCCTCACCAACATATAAGGAAAGTGGTTCATCTGCCAGGCATGATATTAAGGGTAAAGGAATCTAAAACTATGTAATACATAAAACAATCTGAGCACACAAACAAGTTCGCGTGAAACTGTTGAAATCGGAATCAACGCTGTGAATTGCTCTGTTGTGGGTCTTGTACTTACTGCTTATGTAAGATGCGGCCACCAGGGGGAGCCGAAAAGTATGCATGAACTCTGTGGAGAAAGAACCCAGAGCCTCAGGTTAGCAAGGACATTGTCACTGAATTATATCCACGTCTAATTATTTCAAAATGAAAAGAACCAATGAAAAAGTAATCAACTTAATAATTACTATAAAAGATAGACATGGGAAAATGTAATAAAACAGAATGAAAGACTATTTGGGGAGATTAAAAAATTTTATTCAATTTATGAGAATTTCATGCAATGCATTTTGACTATATTCAGACCAGCTTCCCTATCTATACCCCACCCTATTTCATGTCTATTATTATTAATTATTATTATTATTAATTATTTAAAAAGTCTATCGAGTCTAATTTGTATCCCCTAATGCCCTTTGATGTGGGTCCATCCCCTGGAGCCTGGTTAACTAACCTAGCATTGCACCTTTAAAGAAAACTGACTCTCCCTCTCTCAGAAGCCGTCAGTTGTCAAAAGTTCTTAGCTAGGGCTGGGATTTCTTTCCTATCTCTGTTCCCTATGCTGGGAATTTGTCTGGCTTGAGCTTGCACAAGACCTATAAATGAGATTTTTACAGTTCTGCTTGAAACAAACGTCGAAAAGAAAGAAGGCATCGGGAGCTCTCAAAATACGCACAGTGACTCGATTAATAATCTAGACATTTGAAAACTTGCGGGGGTGGGGGGTTGTGAAGCTTAGCGAATGATGGCGTGATGTCAATAGGTTACAACAGAAGGATCAACAGGTCTAAAGAGGTGAGGGTACCTGCTGAGTTCCCGTGCCTGATGTCATTATGGCTTTTGTTGTGTTTTCTGAGTAAGTTGTGGTAGGTGGCATGATCACCAGAACTCAGATTCTGTTCTGGTTTAATTCCTGGATCCCAAAACCTTTCTGGTTTGCAGGATTAAAGCAGTTCTCGGTGTGCACACAGCGTACTATCCACCAGGTGGCAGAAGAGCACAAGCCATCGCCATCGCAATCATTGCTGAGCCCCAGCTGTGGAAGACAGAAGTTGCCTCTACATGACTTTCAGTAGGTACACTCTATCAGGTCTGCAATTCCAGCTGTCGCCTTCATTATAAAATATAGCCCAACATCAGAAGTGATATAAAGTTGAAGTAGACAAGTCATTGTGATGTCATTCTGTCAGTAGCTACTTAGCTACTGTCAGCTTCAAAGTCTAGAATAGTGAATATATGTCTGAGTTCTTCACTTCTCACGTGATGAGCTCCATGACACCTTATCTTTCTGTTCCACCTCACTATCAGGCAACTGAATCCTACTCTTCCCAAACCACTTAATATCTCCACGAACTATTATTGCTCCTAAGTGCTTATTCTATTCAATTTTTCATTGGAGCAATAAAAATTATACAAAATTAAAAGCAACTAGAAAACAAGTGATAATTTAAAAATAGATCTTATTTTTTAGGGGAGATGTGTCTTAGGTCCTTCTAGAGGAAACAGTTGGTCAGAGACTCAAGGTTGATGGGATACCAAATACAAGCTCTTCTTTATAGACAATATAATTCTTTTTAAGAAAATTCTTACCCTCTCTCTGGATCTATTTTTTTTTCAGTGTGTGTATGATGTGTATATGTATTGGGGTGCATGCACATCTTATCCCCTCCCACACCCTGTATACATGTGTATGACTGTGCCATGATTTGTGTGGAGGTCAGATGACAACCTCAGTTATCAGTCCTAGCCTTTCACCTTAACACAGAGTCTCTTTGTGCACTGCTGTGTATTCCAGGCTAGCTGGCCCATGAGCTTTCAGGAATTCTCCTGACTTTCTTCCTATCTCACCTTAGCAACTGGGATTACAGACACGTGGCTACACCTGGCTTTAGGTGGGCTCCAGGAATTTAAACTCAGGTCATCCTATTTTCACAGAAGAGCTTTTACCCTATCTCCCTAGCTCTTGATCTATTTTTAAAAAAGTATTTTATACTATCGGGACTGAAGATATGGTTCAGTGATTAAGAGCACTGGCTGAACTTGCAGAGGACCCAGGTTCGATTCCCAGCACTCACATGGTGGCTAACGACTAACCTTAACTCCAGTTCCAGGGGATGCCTCTTTTGACCCTTGTGAGCATTGCATGATGTGGGTGCACTTTCATACATGCAGACTATATTAGTCACTTTTCTGTTGCTGTGATAGAAACACTGGCCCAAGCAATTTATAGAAGGAAGAGTATTTGAGCTTATGGTTCCAGGGGAATTACAGTCCATCATGGCAGGGAGGCATGGTGGCTAGAGGTGGCTGGAGCAGGAGCAGCAGAAGCTAAGCTCTCACATCATCATGCAGGCACAGGAAGCAAGAGAGCGACTGGAGATCCGGCAAGGCTTAAGAACTCTCTAAGCCCACCCACAGTGACCTGCTTCCTCCAGGATAGCCACACCTTCTAAAACCTCCCCAAACAGTGCCATCATCTGGGGACAAAATGTCTAAACACTTGGAGCCTATGGGGGACATTTTCATTCAAATCACCACACAGACAATACACTCATATACATAAAATAAATTACTCACAAAAATTAAAAATAATGTAAAAAGTATTTACATTATTTTTGGGGGGGGCTGGAGAGATGGCTCAGCGGTTAGAAACACTGGCTGTTCTTGCAGAAGACCCGGGTTTGAATCCCAGCACCCACATGGCAGCTAACAACTGTCCATAACTCCAGTTCTAGGGGATCCAACAGCCTCTTCTGTCCTCTGCGGGCATTGCATGACAGGGGTGCACTTACCTACATGCAGGCAATACACACATACACATAAAGAAATAAATAAAATATTTTTTTAAAAAGTATTTATATTATTTTTGAAAAAATGAGGTCACATTGAGCCATTATGCACTGAGTTTCCTGGAGTCTGTGCCTTGGCTGGGTATAGTCACTAGTTTAACTCTAATCCATTCTTTAGTACTTGTCTCCATTGTCAGCTGCTTGGGCCATGTCCCTGACCTCCTGCAGTAATCAAATTCCCCTAGGACACTTTCTCTCAGCATTGTAAAGTTGTTGGAAAGGCAAAATAATGCACAGCCAACACCCGTTTAGAGCCCGAAACACAGAAAATGCTAGGCAAGTATTAGTTGTCTCTGTTCCTAGGTTAGAGGCACACTGTCCGGTGGAGAATCTGAGCCATCATTAAGTTTGTCAAAATTGAGCTTTGGGATTAAGAGTCCAAGTGAAGTCATACACAGAAGAAAGAATTCTAGGGTCCCAAACAGACTGGGTGTGTATTGTGAATGAATGATCTAGAATGTGGAGTAAAGCATGAAGCAGCAAAAGTGGCTCAAGACTGAGTGTGGAGGATGAAAAGATGCTGTGTGTATCCTGCAGTATAGACCTACCAAGTGGTAAGTTCAAGGTCACATGTAGGATCATCTGCTCAACCTCTTTATTGTTGGGCAAATATCTCCTAAACCAGTAACAGGTTCATCCCCCTACCTTTTAGTTCTAGGTCACAGACCTAAACTTTATTTATAGAAATATTTTATTGCACATTGTTATTTACTTATATGTTTCCTTCTTTATACAGTCATTTTCTCCTACCTCGAGCTTGACTTTCTTCTCTATTCTGAAGTAACCAAATTAATAGTATGTATACAGTTCTCTTTCTCTATGCTCACATACTTAGACATAACTGTTTACAAAAATATCATAGAACCAAACAGACTTGGAGCAGGAATTCTAATCAAAGATGGAAACAGTGGAAGATTTCTTTTTAAATATAGAGAAAGCAACTGCCAATGTCGTTATTACCTGGCAAGGTCTTCTAATAACAACCAAGAAATTCTGCTACTAGTTTATATGAAAATATATCTTTAGAAAATTTTAAACAGATATTTATTCTTTTAAAAATTAGGTTATACCACGCCCATTTATTTGCAAGTTGCCTTTCTGCATCATGCATATAATCATGTATACCACGCTCCAATGGCTCATTTAAAAACCTGGTGAGTGGGGCTGGAGTGATGCCTCAGCAGTTAAGAGTATGTATTGCTCTTGCAGAGGACAGAAGTACAGTTCCCAGTATCCAAGGGGAGAGGCTCACACCTGCCTGTAACTCCAGGTCCAGGGGATCTGATACCCTCTACTGGATTCCAAGGGCATCTGAACTCATATGTGCACTTATCCTGTTCCATATACATGTAATTAAAATCATAAAATCTTTAAAAAAACATACTTTGTGTTTTAAAGTTAATGTCTATTGTTAATCTGGATTTAAAACAAGCTGATTTTTTTTTCATTTGGGGAAGGATATTAGATAAGATATCTTGATTCACCCTCCTTGTAAAATCCTCAAATTCAAAATTAAAAATCTCCAAACTGCATTATTGACCTACTAGGAGGAAAGGAACCCAAGAAGACAGGTCATCAAATCAGTGAAGATCCTTTCAATTTCTATGACATTTGCTGAAAACCCAATAAAATGGATTTTTTTCATGTCCTCCAAGGGATTAAATAAAGGAAAAGAGAAAGAAAAAAGAAAGAAATTCCATCAAAGTGGAACATGTAAGGAAGACTCATATATGGCTGGTAAACCAAATGCCGAGAGCGTCAGCGTGAGCTGAAAACAGGACCGCCAGTCCTTCAGGTAGGGAACAGCAAGAAAAATTGTTTGCCTTGAAAATGGGTGAGAGGGAAAAACAAACAATAGGTGGATTTTAATAGATTAAATTTAGTGGAAAAAAGGAATTGGTGAATTGACAGAGCTGAAGAAAGTACTTAGAATGAAGCACAGAGGGATGACAGGTGTAGAAGAAAGGCCAAGAGACAGAAAACAGGCTGAGATGGTTTGATATTTGACATTGAAGAAGAAAAAGGAGACACGGGGAGAAGGAATGGAAAAGATGACAGTGAAGGAAGTTTTAGAACTGATGAAGAACAGTTTTCTTCATACGGAGGCATCCAAGCACATCCCAATCAAAATAAATAACAAGAATCAACACACAGAAACATTATAGTCAAATATTAGAACTCCCCTAAAGGGCATATTTTAAAAGCAGTCAGAGAAGAATGGACTGATTATCTACAAAAGGATAGAAGATAAAATAGAACTGACTTCTGAACAGCAATTTTGATGAAAGTCAGAAGACAGTGGAAGCTTTTGAATGTGCAGGGACAATAGCTCCCCTCCTAGAATGCCTGGAAAAAGTCTTCTAATAGCCAAAACAAAGATTATTTCGGGGAGACTAACAACTGAGATATTTTGCTTTCAAGACATTCTTAAGAATGCTAGGACGAACTTGAGTAATAAGGTTATTCCTGATGGGTCTCAAATAAAAAAAAAAGAAATGGTTAGAATAAAGTTGTAAATGCATTTATAAATTAAAAACATTAGTTGCATAAGACGTTCTTGATACATTAAGATAGAATTAAATGCATGGAAAAGTAGAATGGAGATTATGAAGTGGATAATTGAATTAAGATGTCTTAAATCAATTGTACTGAAGAGAAGAATATAAATATATAATCAATCTTGGATGACGACTACTTAAATATGTTGTAATTTATACACTAATCTTGTAAAGTGATAGAAATAATGATTGTTACTTTTAAATCAATAGAAGAGAAAGGGCAATAGAGGAAAATCCTTCAGTACAAGGGAAGGCGAGAGAAGAGGAAATAATTTGGTGATAAGAATCACAAATGCTTTTGTTATTACAAGAAAATTGAATCATAAATGTTTCAGTTAAAACATAAAGACAAATGGGGATGGATATGATCATATTTCATTGTACATATGTACAAAAGTCCCAAGAATAGAGAAAATAAAATAAAATAAAATAAAATATAGAGGTTGTCAGAACGGGCTTTAAAAATATAGACATATGCTATTTGAAAGACAGAAATTTGAAACATCTAGATGCAGAAATATTGAAACTAAAAGGATAGAAAATGACATTACAGGCCAATAATAGTCATAAGAGTAGACTTTAAGGCAATGGATATTGTGGGAAATAATGGAGACTTGCTACATAATGAGAAAAAGTTCAACTTAGGAGGAAAATATATAAACTCTGAAAGATATATTTGCCTAATGATGTACCTCCCAAATGCATAAAGCCAAAATTAACTCAAGACAAGTTAACAAATTTGCAATTCTACCAGGAAAATTTTAACATGCTGTCCTAGTTTGTTCTTCATTGCTGTGACAAAACACTCTGACCACTACCAACTTGGGGAGGAAAGGGTTTATTTATCTTCCATCTCCCAGGTCACAGTTCATCAGGGAGCCCAAGGTAGGAACTCAGGGCAGGAACCTGGAAGCAGGAGCTGGAGCACAGGCCATGGAGGAATGCTGCTTACTGGCTTGCTCCTCTGGCCCCTGCTCAGCCTGCTTTCTTATGCAACACAGGCCCACCTGTCCAGGGGTGGCACCACCCACAGTGGGCTGGGCCCTCCCACATCACTCATCAAGAAGATGCCCCTCAGACATGGCCACAGGCCAGTCCAATAGAGGAAATTCCCCAATTGAGGCTCCCTCAACCCAGGGGTGTCAAGTTGACACTAAAGCTATCCAGCACACATGCCTTTCTGAATAATTGGCAAAAGTATCAATAATAGCATGAAGGAATTCAAAAGTGCAAGTAATAAATATGATCACTGCTTACAAAATAGGAAGTAAAATATTAAGCTTCAGAAGATTACATTTAGCATGCCCCATTTTTATTAAAGGTAAGAAAAATTAAACTTATATTTTTAAGAATACACATATATGATTTTCCCATATTTAATTTTTTGTTTTTCTGAGACAAGTTCTCCCTATAGCCCCAGCTAGCCTGGAAATTCACTGTGTACATCAGGCTGACCTCAATCTCACACAGATCCATCTGCTTCTGACTCTTGAGTGCTAAGATTAAAGGCATGTGCCACCACGCCTGACTGATTGCATTTTAGAGAGTAAAGATATGATAAAGGAAGTTTTAATACAGTGACTAGTTCAAAAGGGGGACTCATGAGAACAGAATGTGGAAGCTCACAGGCAGAGGCAGCTTGTAATATTCAAGTTCAGGAATTGAATGTCAGGCAGATAGGTGCTTTTCCTTAGTAAAATAATAAGTAAGAATCAAGAGTAATCTAAATCTAATTCTGTACAACTGAGTATCTGAGTATATATTTGATATTCTATATCACCTCTATCTATAAATCATATATAGATGGACAGGTGGACTGCCTAAACTGAACTTGTCTGTGCTCTTGGTCTCCTCAAGAGATAGGGAGAAAATAATTGTACTAATTACATCCTAGGAACCGTTAAATGAGAAAGCACATTACAAGTCCTTAGATCATTATTTCACATACATTAGGACATCAGTAAATATAAGTGGTAATTATTGTTACTTCTGGGAGAGAAAAGAACTTTTGGATGTCCTGCTGGTTCACTTTGTTTTACTCAGACTCCTCTCTGTTGCTGCCTTCACTTTTGAGATGAAAGTCTTATGTTACTACTCAGTCTATGACCGGCCCCGACTTGTGTTATCTGAGCTATCTTAGGCCACATACTGTCTTGCTTTCTCAAGCTTCTCCAGTCTGTTTGTCAAGGAAAATTTTACCAGGAAAACAGAAACTGCTCTAGGTTTTCAGGAAAACAGAATCTTCAGCAATCACAAGCGTCTGTCACCAGTGATCTCAGTTGCTGAATCATCAAAGGGGATGGTTCTCAGAGAGGTGTCTGCAGTGGACAGACTTCATGTTGACCCTTCACTACCATTTGTAACGACATGTGCTTGACTTCTGCCCTTTTGATTTCATGTCAGTGCTTCTCATTCATTGGTAGAATCTAAATCCCCCTTTTAAAAAAATATTTCATTTATTATTTTTATTTTATATGTATGAGTATATTGCCTGCATGTATGTAATATATGCACCCATGTTGTGCAGAGCCCACAGAGGCCAGAAGAGGACATTAGATCTCCTGGAACTAGAGTTACAGACAGTTGTTTATTGCCATGTGAGTGCTGGGAATTGAACCTAGGTTCTCTGGAAGAACAGCAAGTGTTCTTAACCTCTGAGTCATCTCTCCATCCCCTAAAAGGCCTAAGGGATTCTGGTAGATATAGTTTCCAGGCTTCTAGCCTCTGAGATAGAAGAAGATGTTGAAAGAGTTGGGGACGAATGTTACTCATGAGTTAAAAGAAAGTCAACACCTTGTGTTTAACATCCTTCCTGTTCCAATAGCTCTTTCTGTCAGCCTTTAGCATGTGCAAGCCTCTTACTATGTCAGTCCCATTCCCCCTGTGCTTTCTAGGTTATTTTTCTCTTCTTTCCTTCTTCACTGTACTTCATCCCCACTTTCTCATCTCCTACTTTTTCTTCAACTCAGCTTGTCTTCTGTCCCCACAAACAGAGCTGGGATCATGACTGTACGTGATCTTTGCTGCTCCACCTGCATTTTTCTGTTTCATTTGATAATGCCGGACACTTCCTTCTTCATGAAATTGTCTATTCTTTTAGCTTCTGTATACAACTAATAATAATTTCCCAACAAATTTATAATTGAATTACAGTAATGAGACTTCTTTTTTCAAATAATACCCTTCACGCCTACTTAACAGGAAATTGTGTTTTTCTTGAGCCTGCTGGCTTTACATCATCCAATTATTCTCAGGACTGAGAAAATCCAGAGTGGAGAAGCTCTGGTGTTTGGTCAATCCATCATTGCTACTGTTTCTAGCAGATTTGTGCCCTGTTGGCTGGAGACCAGTGCTGTAAAGAGCCTGTTTAACTCCTTGATGGTTAATTTTAATGGTAACTTGGGAAGCGTCTCAGTGAGGGATTGTCTACACCAGGCTGGCTGGTGGGCATGTCTGTGGGGGACTGTCTTGCTTCTATTAATTGAGGTGGGAAGACCCACTTGTGGGCAGTACCTACCATGGCTTTGGTCCCAGACTGTATAAGAATGGAGGAAGTGAGTTGAGCATAAACATGCATGTATTCATTACTCTTTGTTACTGATTATGGATATGATATGACCAACTCTCTCAAGAGCCTGCCCTACTGTGATGGACCATAACCCGGAATTGTAAGCTAAAATAAACCTTTTCTCCTCTAAGTTTCTTTTCTCATGGTATTTTATCACATCAACCAGAAAGGACACTAGGACAGCTCCTCCAGGGAGAATGAGCACTGTATGGGGGAGGTCAGAGCTTAGAGGCTGAGGATTCCTCAGGCTTTGTCTTGCATGATGGAAGAACTAGTATCTGCCTCTCAGCCATCCACATAGGTGAGATATAAAAGTGGCCTGTGGAGTTTAGCTGTATTTGTGAAGCATGGCTCAAACTCTTACAGGCCACTACCTGGTGTCCACCAACTCTGGAAATGTTGGATCAGATTGATTCTGGTTATCTTTCAAGCCTTGGAAGTCAAGTCACTAATTCTTCTTTCCTCCAAATGATTCATTAAGGATCACTGTATTTTCTCATAACTTGGAAAATTCAAACTATCTGATTTTTAATCATTTCCTTAGATGATAGACACTCATCCAATCCTCCCAAAATAAAGTAACACCTGGATTTTTTTTTCTGGAATATCTTAGCTGTTCCTTTTCAGTGCAAGGGCTGAAGGTTTGCCTTTGTTAGAGACCATAAATCAGAAACACCAAGTTTGCTTACTAATGAAATGAAATATGTATTCTTCAGATTCATTTGCTTATTTATCCATTTAACAAATACTATTCATGTATTCAGTATGGCAGGCACTGTACTAAACACTGGAGAGAAAATAATGACTAAAACAGATAAAATGCTCTACTCACAGAATTTTCATCTTAGTAGGAAGAGACAAATAATAAACAAATTTAATAAAGGAAAAAAGAGCATGTTAGTGATAAATGCTATGCAGGAAAAATAAAATAAGGAAGGAGGACAGGGACTTATGGAGAATCTGGAACTTTAAGGATGGTTAAGGAAAGGCCCTACCAATGAGATAGCAGTGCGATGCTGGGATGGGAGTTTACAGGATGAGTCAGCTGGGCATCTGGGGCTTCTTGAGACTGACATGGACAGAGGGAGAAAGGACATAAAGAGACCCACCCAGCTGGCTCAGGCTGGCAGTGGTCGTTGCTGTTCCCCAAGGTTCTATTCTCTGCACTGTGATTCCTCCATTCTGTATACTTCCTAGGCCTGAGTTCACTTGTTGCCATTGTTCCAGAGTGTAGCTACACAGGGGAGATTCATAAACTGGAGCCTCCACCTGGTTGTAATCCCTGAGATTTACACCAGGACCTTTCCCTGTCTCGGAAATCACTGCTGCAGCCATCTAGACTCGCGGTATTAATCAACTCAGATCTATCACCTACACAAACCTCCTTTGGTTTCACATCCCTCTCAGAGGATGGTCCCACCATCCACAAAGTTGCTTCAACTGGAGAGCAGAGTATCATTACCGGCCCCTGTCCTTAACAGCTATCCGTTCTTCCCCACACCCATTTGAACTAGTCACCAAGTATTGTTGATGCTGAGAATTCCGTCCATCTCTCAGGTCCACCTCTCCATCTTTACCGCTATTTGCAGATTTCAGGCTCTCAGCACCTCAACCTGGACTGTTGCTGTGGCATCCTACATTCTCTTACCCAAGCCTGGCCTTTCTCCAAGTCTTTCCTAAGAGATAGCTCTTTTGCTTTTTTTTCCCAGAAGAGTAAATCTGACATTTTGCTTTCTTATTTAAAGCCTTTGATGGTTCTCTCTTGCCTGTGGAACAACACTAATCTTGTGGCCAGGCACAAAAGGCCTCCTGGTTTGATAGCTTCTCTAGACTCATTCTGTGATCTTCTTCATACCCTATACTCAACTCACTGATCAACACTTATGGTTCCCTGGATGGGCCTGCCAGGCCCCCTCTTGTTACCAGATCATTGCGAATTCCATTTTTTCCATCTAGGGCACCTGACCTTCTCTATCAGGCCTTTAGAATTTGGCTTTTCAATTCTCAGTTCTTGAAAGATTACTCTGAAAGGCCAGACTTACCATACTCTCCTAAATTCTGGCAGAGGCTACAAGACTTCTGGATCAGAAACAAAGAAACAGATATTGCAGAAATAGCAATTGCTGGAGAATCATTTTCTTACATTGATTCCCTCAGCTTAGTTTCTAAAGGTGAAGTCACAAGGGCCAGGTGACACTTGCCATGTAGTGGGTTATAATGCAGGAGAAGAATTTAAGCTTCATGAACTTGAATCTCCTATTATGAGTTATAAGCTACCTTGTTGAATCTTTCCCCAGGGAGAGACATTATCTTTATTATTATTAATAGTAACCACGTTTGCCCTTTTCTCTGGAGGACAATATTATTTCTGTGTTCCCATGATGATTAGTATGTAACGATTAGTATATAACAATTCTTAGAAAAATAATCTGAATGAAAGGACAGTTAGTACTACTGTTTACACAATGTAGAAACTTGAGAGGCTCATGGAGAATTCTGCCACATCATGTGTACTGAAAATGCTTAGTCATCTTACACCTTCTCCAGTTGCGCTTTAAGTGTCTTGAGGGCCGAGAACAGTTTCTTTCCATTGCTATGCTTCTAGGACCTTAGTTTGTGCACAGTAAACACAGAGTAGATATTGACTGAAGGAGTGAATGAATGAAAGATGAAAGGTTGGGGTTGGTGATACCCCACCCAGCTCTTCATATCCAAAGTGGAAACAGTACTGTGGAGCAGGGCTGAAGATTCTGAGAGTGGGTCAGGGATTCTTAAGGGACTATGCTTGTTAAGTATGGGGGAGCATAATCCATGGCTAGACAGTATCAGTTATAGGTACTCCGACATTCTCCTCTGTTCTTCCCTCTTCTAGAACATGTAATACTAATCTTATTAGAAAGAGACCATCGAGCCGGGTGTGGTGGCGCATGCCTGTAGTCCTAGCACTTGGGAGGCAGAGGCAGACGGATCTCTGTGAGTTCAAGGCCAGCCTGGTGTACATAGTGAGTTCCAGGACAGCTGGGGCTACAGGGAGACCCTGCTTCAAAAAGAAAAAGAAAAAAAAGAAAAGAGAGAGACCATCAACAAATTAAAAGTAAAATGATTATCATGTAAGTGAGATGTACAGATCTTCAGAATGATTTCTTTGCTATTTATCTGAATCTTAACTCCTCTAAAATAATAACTAATAAAAGAAAATTAAATGACCATTGAAGAAATCTGACTTAATAATAACACCCACTAGAATATAAGTTCCATAAAGATAAATATTTTTGAGACGAGTCCTTAATAAATTTTTGTTGATAAAATTAAAGAATTGAATCTTTTTAACATTCATTATATGTCCGTGGGTAAAGCTAAGTGCTTAGTATACTTCATATAATTTGTACAGAGACTCATGAAACAGGTACCATGTAAACCCCATTTTTTAGACAAAGAACGGAGGCCTGAGAGAAAACCCCATTTTTTAGACAAAGAATGGAGGCCTGAGAGAAACAAAGTCTTGTCTGGGACCACACAGTTAGGAAATGCTGGGCTGGTGTTCCAGGCAGTGACTTCCCACAAGGCATTTCTCTGCTCAGACAAGAACCAGTGCTGGTTCTCAGATGAAGTGTGGGATAGAATGTCCACCCAACTCATGCATTTTTACAACAACATTATTTAATCCTATGATTTGAGAGTTTGTAACTTGGTAAGTAGTATGTGATTGAACAAAATCAAACTGCTCATATTTGTATATTTTAACCTACAGAAATTTCAATTTCATACATTTCTCTATAAAATATATGTAAAACATTGTCTTTGGAGACATTTTTAATAAACAGCTTCAGAAACACTAACTTCCCAGAGTGAAGTGTGTGTGTTGTGGTCCCCAGACCACTCCTGATACGGGAATTTCACTATTCACATGGGTGCTGGGGTCACTCAGAAGACATGTTTTGCAGAAAACAGATGAGAGAGAGGAGAGGAGAGGGGAGAGAGAGAGAGAGAGAGAGAGAGAGAGAGAGAGAGAGTTTTTACTTAGACCCATGAGGTCTAAAAGCACAATGGACAAGATCAATAATGAAGGAAGGTCATCCTCACTGTTAAACACAACTGAGTCTAGTGAAAATCAGATTAGCTACAAGTTTTCTGTGTAACAATAGCATTAAACTTTATCCTGTCAGAATGAATTCTTGACAGAAAAATGTAAAGAGGTAATTTAAGAAAATTCAAGTCCCCCAAATTAATTAACTGTTTTGGGCAACAACAAATGACCATAGTAGTCAGTAAGCAGGGCGATTACCAGGTTGGAGGACATAACCACCACTGTTGCAAAAGTTAGTATCTTCAACATCTTTAAGGCTATGAAATGCAGCTAGGAAATGCCCAGGAGCTCACTCTGCCAGTTGAGTCAGTTGGACAGGACTCACATTCTCTAATGTGCTGAACTTCCTGTGACAGGAGTTGGTTCCTGTCTTGCAAGCACAAACTCAATTCCCTGTTGTCCTTTGAGCTGCATTTCAGCTTGTGGGGTAGGGATAGCTTGATATGATCTCTTTAGAGACTAGTGTCTGTGTGCTTATCCCTATGCTAGAAGAGGCTGGCAAGCTGGGTATCCCTATAGTAATTATCATCTTCATATTTCTGTGTTCTTTTATATAGTAGGTCACACATACTAATGAAAATTTAGGAATAAGCATATCACTCAAATGGCATGTGGCAACACTTGATTTTTCCCTGGAGAGCACAGACCTGGGGAGCAAAAAAATGTTCTATGGAATCATATCAATCGTATCAGAATGATTAAAAAGAACAGAGCTATTTGTTTTTCTTATTACGTTAAATTTGCTTTTTTTTTCTTCTTGAGACAGGGTTTAAACTCACCGTGGAGTTGAGTATCTTAGTTTCATTTCTCTTGCTGTGATAAAGTACCCAGAAAAAAAGCAACATAAGGGAGAAAGGGCTTATTTCAGCTCACAATTCCAGGTTATAGTTCATCACTCTGGGGAAGTCAAGGCAGGAACTTCAAACAGCTAGTCACATCACACTCACAAGCAAAAGCAGAAAGAGATTTGAAGGCACACATGTTTGTTTGAGTGCTTAGTTCCAATTCTCCACTGTCATACAGATCCAGACCTCCTGGCTAAGGAATGCTGTTGCCCATAGTGGGCTGTGTCCCATATCAATTAACTTAAATTTTTTTTCTTTATTTTTATGTTATGTGTATGAATGTTTTGCCTGCATGTATGTAAGTGTACCACATGCATGCAATGCCCATGGAGGCCAGAAGAGGGTGTCAGATCTCCTGGAGCTGGAGCTAAGGAGAGTCATTAGTTGCCATGTGGGTGCTGGGAACTGAACCCAGGTTCCCTGCAAGAGCAGCCAGTGGTCTTACCCACTGAACCATCTCTCCAGCCCTCACATCAATGAACTTAAGACAGTCCCCCACAGACATTCTAATGGACCAAGCCAACGTAGAAAATCTCTCACTGAGACTCTTCCCAGGTGATTCTAGTTTGGGCCAAGCTGACAAAGTTAATAACCATACCAAGGATGGCCTTGAACTCCTGATCCTCCTGCCTTAGTCTCTCAGGTTCCGGAATTACAGGAGTAGACCATCATGCCTAACTTTCTTTCTTAGTATGTTTAATTTAGAACATTATTTGTGGTATGTGCTTATGGTTGAATATATATATTTTTTTAATTCTGCAAGGTACAAAACCATTTTCACATACTTTTTGTATAAAATATTTCAAATACAAACTGAGAAGAAAAAGTAAATTTTTTACCACTCCATGACAATCACAATTAATATTTTATATTTATTTATTTAATTTTTATTTAAAATTTTATTTTTATTTTAT
Organism: Nannospalax galili; assembly: GCF_000622305.1. Lineage (NCBI taxonomy): Eukaryota > Metazoa > Chordata > Mammalia > Rodentia > Spalacidae > Nannospalax > Nannospalax galili. The sequence continues at coordinate 50,099 of NW_008337494.1, forward strand.
GTGTATGAGTGTTTTATCTGCATGAATGTAGGTGCATATGATGCCCGTGGAGGCCAGAAGGGGGCATTTAATCCCCCGGCATTTGAGTTACAAATGGTTGCTAGCTGGGATGTGGGTGCTGGGAACTGAACCCAGGTCCTCTGCAAGAGCAGCCAGTGCTCTTAACCACTGAGCCATCTCTCCAGTCCCTATATTTTGTATATATTTCTAATCAAGGTATATAAGTAAATCCACTTATAAAACAAATTTGAGTCATATAAGTGCAATTTTGTCTTCTGACTTTTTTTTCATTTTACTCATTATAGATGCTTTGCAGAGTTCATAACATTATTATATGTCTGTTCATGGTGGCATGGTTTTCCACCATGATAGGACCTTTTCATATATAAGGTATAGAGAAGTTCGGTGGGATATAAAGAACTTGTTGGGTTGATTCCGCCCCTGTATTGTTACAGTGTTTTTTTTTTCTCTCCTTTTCTTTTCAAAATACATCCCCTGGAGTTGTTGGACGATGTGGGAAAATCTTGTGACCACTACTATTTATGTTTGCTGTGAGCTTTCAACCTTAGCTCTCTGGCAATATCAGTTTTCCCAACCATAGAATGGGAACAATGAGATTTCCCTGACTGTCTTAGTCTGCTCTTATGAAAGTGAAGTGTTTTTGTGAAGCCCAGAGCAGGGTGAAAGAACAAAAGAGTCTTTTAAAAGGGTGTTTGATAGCACATGGTTGAGATAGGCCATTGCACCAGTGTCTGCCTTAATTTTTTGACCTTACAAAACAAATTTTCACAATCTGAGTTACATACAAATTTTAATCCACAATGTTTTATTATTGCACATTAATTAATTGAATTATTTATTTATTTATTTATTTATTTATTTATTTATTTATTGGTACTGAGGTTTCAAACCAGAGCCTTACATATGCCAGGCAAGCACTCGCTTTTAAAGTCTAGGTTAAATTAAACTTCTAAAGAATCAACTTATCCATTTAATGATTTTTTCCCCCCTGTTTTTTCAACAAGAACCCATATGACTCATGTAAGCTCCATTTGCTGACACCATGAGGGGTTTGGTTTTCAAGGAAATCAAGAATGAGCTTTGCTATTGGTCAGGAAGGCAGGGAAATCTTTCAGACTTCAGCCATTGTGAGACTGCAGTGCTGCCCACTGCTTCCAGAGGGCAAGAGACTCTAGAAATGAGTGTGTTTTGAAGAGTGTTAATTTTTCATCATTCCCCCTTAACATTCTTTTACCTAATGCAATGAAAATGACTTGCTACTCAAACCAATAAGATCAGGAATTGGGAGACAATCCAGGGATCTCAATATGCCCAGTTCCCAAACCCAGCTCTTGCTTTCTATTGGTAAGAGAAAACCCAGTTTAGCTCAACTCTCTTTGAGGAAAATACCTCTTGATTGCATCCCAGTGCTACTTGGAGTCTCATGGATTGTTCTAGCACTCAGCAGAGGGTAAGGCTGGCAAGAAATGGTATCAGCAAGTCTCCTTGCATTAGGCAAAATATTAGGACCCCTCCATACTACAGGGTTTGTAAAGAAGGAAGGGGGTGGGGGAACCCCAACCAGACAACTAAAACCAAACCTTGAATTCTTTACATTGCTGCCCAGCTTCAAAGTTAACTGGAACAGAATTTTTAATATTATCAGGAAACTCTCCTGTGAAGCCTAGGCAGATATATTAATTTTTATAACAGAAAGATCATTTTAGGAGTAAGTAACAAGCAGATGGTTCAACTTGAAGGTGAACTTGGTGGGTTGATTCAGCCCCTTTATTTCTACAGTGATTTTCCCCCTCTTTTCTTTTCAAAATACATCAAAATACATCTCCTGGAATTGTGGGGCCATGTGGGAAAATATTGTGGCAAACGTTGCAGTTTAGGTTTGCAGTGGGGGCGACTGTTTTGCTGGCCTGGCTTGTTGCCTCTGCTACTCCTTCGCATGGCTGGCGGCTCCCTGACAGCTCGGATTCCTCCGCTGACATCTGTTATAATGAGAGCTCTGACAGGAATAGATTTGCAAAATGATGGACTCACAAAAGGCCAGGAGCCGGTCCTCAAACTTCGCTGAAGATAAGCAGATGGGGTCTGAAAATGGAGCATTTGAACCCATTAGGTCTAGGTGAGCGCCTGTATTCAGTACGCTGAAGTCATTCTGTCCACAACTTTTGTCCCTACCTCCTTCACCCCTCACTTTCCCCCGTTGTAGACATGGGAGGGTTTCTGATGGCATGGGGTGCGATTTTTTTTCTTCCTAGGCTCTGTTCTAGAGACAGGCCCTTCCAGTCCCTCACGCAGAAGCATGCTGGGCATTTACCCCGTGCCAACCGTGGAACAACAGAGCAGACCCACCCGGCATGCCTCATAAAGGGAGGCTCGGGCAGCACATGGGGCTTTCCCACTCGCCACAAATGATGGCTGTTTGTGCTAGTTAACCTTTTCCGAGCCCGGGTCAGCTCCTGCTGGGAGGCAGTGGCGATCTGGAGGGAATGAAAGCCTGGCAGACCCCAAAGTCTCTTGCAAGCCTTGGCCCCCAACACACGCCACTGCCTCTGCAGAATACCAAACAATCGCGTATCATGCTCTTCAGAAGTCAGCCGGGCCATGTGTTGCTGACAGGTCTGATTCCGGGGAGCTCTCCCTCAAGCATCTGAGCATCTTCTGGGTAACTTGAGGTCCCTGCTCTGCTCGTCTTGTTGCAGAGGCTCCTCCAAAAAAAATGAGATGGGGGATAGCTTATCCTGGGCTTCATACTTCCCATCTTGTGTGAAGACAGGATTTTGTACTTTTAAAGCCAAAGTCAAGCTAAGAATATATATATTTGTAACTTATGCCCTAAGCTTATGTACTGACAGAAACCAAGCCAACAGGAGCAATTTTTTTTTTTTTTTTTGGTCTTTTTGAGAGAGGATCTTCCTATAGCCCTAGCTGGCCTGGAACTCACTATGTAGACCAGGCTGGCTTCAACTCACAGAGATTAGTTTGCCTCTGCCTCCAGAGTGCTGGGATTAAAGGTAAGCCACCACTCATGGCCAACCAGAGCAATTTTAAGAGAGGGATTCTTAAGGCCCATTCTGTGGGTCTCTTGGGCAGAATCCGGATGTTTCTGAGGGGCCATACTATCAAGGATGTCAGAAGAGTGATGGTGGAAATCACTTTCCAAGGGGTGAGTTTTGGGGAGCAGGAGTTTAAAAATTGTGAGAATTGAATGTCCAAGTGTGGGGTTGATTTTTTTTCTCACCATTTTAATAATTGAGTATCATACACAGGAATCTGATTTCTGCAAACTGCAGGTTGAAATATCATTGCAAATGTATTTATCGTAGTTGCCATGGTTCCTTTTGGCAGAACTCATCCTCTAATCCACTTTAGTGAGCCCCCAATAGTCTGCACAGCTCTGATTCTCAAATCTCCCCAACCCCTGACTATCTCCTGCTGCCAGCCGAGACCTGTGGATCACTGTGCTAATTCAGTGCCCATCTGCTGATAAGGTGATACTGTTCAAGTGGTATGTTTACCTGGCAAGGGGTATCCTGAGAAGCCAGGCTGAGCTGATGCACGGTGGAAATGATTCATTAACTCCAAAAGCTGTCAACTGGGAAAGGCTCAGACACTGATGCACTAAGGCACTTATACAAGGAGGTAAAGAAATCTAATGTTTCAGGAATTACAGTCTGAGGAAGTGCACCTTTAACTCCTTGTTTGTTTAAAAAGAAAATTCTATGAACTACACCAGAACCTGACGCTTGTGACTCCTAATGGCAGTGAAGGAAGTGAATAAACAAAGACAAGGGTTGAGACCCTGTGAGTTTTTCACTGGGATGCAGGGGAGAGATGAGACACACGTGACAGGATGAGAATTGGCTGTGTTTTTAAATCATGTCTGTCACTGTTGATCTCAAGTATCTGGAGGAGAGACACTGGTTTCCATAAGAACATGGCATGAAACACTAAATCTGATTTGCATTGGTGCTATTTATTTATTTATTTATTTATTTATTTATTTATTTATTTATTTATTTTTGGTCTCTTTGAAACAGGGTCTCCCTGTAGCCCCAGC
>NW_008337494.1:54224-67795 GCF_000622305.1 Nannospalax galili
TCTCACAGAGATCTGCCTGCCTCTGCCTCCCAAGTGCTGGGACTACAGGCTTGTGCTACAGGTCCTGGTTGGTACTGTTTTTTAAAGCCACAGGCTCTTTGCACTTCTTTGGAAACGGAAAATGGTAGAAAGAATGTGACTTAGCAACTAGAAAGTTTAAATCTTGGCTATATTACTTACTGGCTGTGTGACTTTGAACGCGTGGCTTAACTTTTCTTGCCCTTGGTTTCCTCTCATCTAAAACACAAGCCGATGGTATCTGTCCCAATGATCAGATGATTAAACACAAGAAGGTTTGAAGTATTTGTCCCAGTGTTGATGCTATGATTTGGACAAAGGCCTTCTGGAGTTCCCTGTGTCAATGGCTTCATTCCTGAGCTGGCACAAGTTGGAGGTGCTGTGAGTCCTTAGGAGGCCAGGTCTTATGGGAAGTCCTTGGGCCTTTGAGGGTGTACCCTTCAAAGGCCTCAGTTTCTGCCTCTGCTCTTTCCCTTATCACTCTTGCCACCTAGTACATCCATCAGAGGCCTAAAGCCATGGATGCCTTTGATTCCGGACTGGAAACTCCAAAACTGGAGCCAAAATGAACTTTACGTCTTAATAAGTAATCTCAAGTATTTCATTATCAAAAGAAAGCTAGCTATCACAGTAGGCAAGTAGTTAAATTTTCTCTAGACTGTCGATTGTGTCTTTAATGTCAATTAATAGCTCAAATGATACAGTCTACATGACACTGACTGCCACAAACTTTATTTTATTTCTGCATTTTTGTTTGCGTGTTTTAATAGTTGTTTTTGGAACCATTTTCTCCATAAATATATATTTACTAATTTTTCATTTAAAAATTATATGTATGTTTTTTGATGTTTATGTGTATGCATATGCGTGTGTGCATGTGCATGTGTGTGTACACGTGTATGCGTGTGTGTGTTTAGGTGTTTGTCCACCTGTGAGTCAGAGGACAACCTTGGGTGTCAGTCCTCACCTCCCACCTTGTTTGAGGAAGAGTTTTCTGTCCACTGCTGGTTAGGCCGAGCCATGTTCTGAGATTCTCCTGTTTCTTCCTCCCATCACATTTTAGGAGCGATGGGCTTGTATGTGCATGCTACTGTACCCAGATATATGTGAGTGCTGGGGATCCGAACTTTCATCCTCATGCATGCATAACAATGGCTATATCCATTGGACCATCTCCCTAGCCCCTACTCATTGGGCACATTATGGAATATAGTATGACATTTTGATACATGAATACAATGTGCAGTGGTCTGATAAAGATCACTAACGTATCTGTCACCTTGGACACACATGATTTCTGTTGGGAACATTACAGAATTTTAATGTTTTCAACATTGTTTTAAATTTGGCTCTTGATGACTGCATTTTTCCCTCTTATATTTTTCTCTTCTTGGTTTTCTGCATGAGCAGTATACATATGTGGCCCTGTGTTTGACATTTATTAAATGCATTCATTCATTCATTCATTCATTCATTCATTCGTTCGTTGAATGAAACCTGCAGTGTTCCTATAACAAGTCAATGTTGCTCTGGAAGTAAATATAAAGTTTGTGTACTTGAGTAGCTGACAGTTTTATTGGAGACAGAGGGTGAGAGAGTTGCCTCCAAAAGTCTGGACATCTGCAGTGAGAATACCAGTAACTAGGTCGGCAAGGGTGGTGCCTATTTATCTCATGTTCTGACCTGGAGCTCTGTCCAGACAGACCTTCACTGAATAAATTAAAAAGTTAAAGTATAGTGATGGCACCAGCTTAGTGGGCAGATAGAAGAGGCTGGAAACAAACATAGGAGACTGGGTTTCTGATCAGCATAAAGCATTCTGATACTGAGAAGGCACACGTTTCCCTTGGGAAGGGTAAAATCATCGTCATGGATGGTTTTCAGGTTCTGGACCCTTGAGATGCCTTTGGGGATGCTCTAAGGCTAGTAAGGAGTTTATGGTCCCCTCTAAGACCTGCACATAGCTATGTTTATGGGCTTCCCATAGTGATTTTTTTTTTCAATCAGCCTATCTATTGCAACAAGTAACAGGAAACACCACTCAAAAGAGCGTGAACAATAGGAATTTGTTAGCTTACCAACACGATAGCGAATAGAACTCCGAGCTGGTTTACAGAGACTCTCCGCGGTGGTCATCACAGCTTCGTTCCATCTTGCCAGCCTGTAACTCTCAGTATTATCCCCTCAGGGCAACTCTCTTATGCTCACAAGATCACTGCAGTAATTCTAGCTCTTAAGTGCAGACATGCTCACGTCCAGCAGCAGAATAGCGTCCATTTCTTCTAAATACCTCTGTAAGAAATCCTTCAGTAGACTTCCACTTTTTTATTGCTCGAATTACAACGTGCACCAAATTTAACCAAAACCACTGTCAAGAAGAACAGAACAGGCATATACGTTTCCAGAATTTGACTGGAATTCTCTGAGGGAAGGAGAAAGGAAAGTAGATGATGGAACGAATGGTATCAAGTACACTTAGCCTGCTGCAGGGAAGGAAGCATGTGTTTGGATTCTGCTCTGCTCTTTGATTTTGATGGCTATGTGACCTTGGGTATACCTATTTTCTCAAGCTGCCGAAACGAAGTATCACAGGGTGTGTGCCATGAACAACAGAAACTTGTTTTCTCACATTTATGGATTTGAGAAGTTCCAGACTGAGGTGCCAGTTGATTAGGAAGAAAAGGAAGACAAGAGGAGGGAAGAAGACTCTCCCTCGTCTCTTCTGGTAAGAAGATAATCCTGTTGGATTAAGGTCCTGTGCTTATAACCTTATTTCACCTTAATTACCTGCTTACTCCAAATACACTTATATTGGGGCTTCAATGTATGAATTTCGAGGCACATTCAGTCCATAGCACTGGAAAAATTACTTCTGAGTGTTTCACCTTACTTCCTTGTAAATAGGGACAATCAACCTAAGCTAGTGTTAAAATAACGTATCTAATTAAACTCATCCAAATCTGAGTTATGTTATTTTATACTCTGTTCTTATCCCACCTTCTAAAATCAAAGAATTCATGCAGCGACAGAAGCTTCCAAAGTTCATATGCCTTCCCATGGTGTATATTGATCTTAACAATGATGTCATCATAAATACAGAAAAAACAAACTATACTGCTGCTTGAGGATTAAGATCCTGCTTTTCAAATGTGGCTTGCTAATTTTGTTATAAGAGTATGACTCTGGGTTTCCTATTATTTTTGTTGTTGTTGAAAAATAAGGGTTGTAAAGTGGAAAGCTCTGTTAAGTTGAATGATAAAACAGGGACTTTTTGCAGTTAGCAAAATTAAGAGACTAGTCTCTGAAGGCAGCCTTTCTCTGAATATTGATAAAATTATTTGATTGACAGATGTTTTATTTTCTTCATTTGGAAAGTGGTGACAATATTATTTCATTATTAATATATTATCAATATATTAATTATGAAAATATTGATATTTTATTAATAATAACCATATCTCACCTCATAGTCACTATGAAAATAAAATGAATTTATATAAGACAGTGTTAAATTTGATCTATCTGTATGATCATCAACATCATCACCATCATTGTCATCAAATCACCTCTAAGGAACAATCTGTAACCAAATATTTGCATATTTTAGCATAAATTCCTAGGGTGGTTGAATTACTAGGTCAAAGGACACTTGGAATTCTGCTTCTTTAAGGCTCAATAATGTTATCTAACTGATAATTAATCAAGTTGCTGGACAGGTGTGCTTTGTGACTTAACATCCTTTGGATCTAGGACCAAACAGTCCTGATGAAGGCCAGATGCAGGTACTGTTGATCCTGAGTTTCACTTGTCACTGTGACATTGCAAGCATGTCCTGTAACTGGGTTGGCACTTACATTCAGTCCTATCTGTTGATGGACCTGGGAACCTTACTTCTGTTCGTTCTGCCCCTTAGAGGCCATTCATCACTGCATACCCTGTCAAGGAATGGCCCACTGCATTGTGACAGATAGATACACTTAGTGAATTACACATGCAAATCAGCCAAGGTTTATTTGGTCCAGCCTTACTATGTCACCACAGTCATTTTGATAAGTGACAGGGTTGATGGCTGCCTGGGGATGCTGGGGTGGTGTGCACTGATGGCATTTCAAAGGAGGGCTTGCTCCAGGCTCACTGTGCTTGTACAAGCTGAGGAGGGTGTGAGGAGGCTTCAAAATCAGTTCACCCTGGCTTTGGAACAAAAGGGCACACTCAGAAAATGTGAGCATGCATTTCTCTCTTGTAGTCACTTGGCACCTCCGGGGAGCATGGCTGGACATTGTGGGACTCTGCTCCTACCGGCTCACTGATTCCTCTTTGTATGCCAAAGCTGTCTTCCCTGGCACATGGAATAGACTGGGGCAGCTGCAGAGACTCAAATAACGGAGCCTGTTTCTCCTTTCATCTTCTTTTGTAGGTGAGCTAGAGGCCAGAGAACAAACTGATCATAAAAGAACAAGAAATCCTTGAAAAAGGATAGGCAGGATGTGTCTTAGGGGCTGCAGAAGGGAACTAAACAAGGCCAGATTCTGTTACATCTTAAACCCACTTAAGCTGAACAGCAAGACAGAATAATTGAATAAAATTGGCAGAAGGAAAATTTTTCGAGGTGTGGGGATTAGATAATGATTATGCTTTATCCAGGGTATATAATACATGCCATGTCCACACACATGCCTGCTCAGTGAATAAAATTATGTTGACAAGACGGTCTCAGGAGCCTCAGTCCTGATCTCAGCTCTATCACTTATCTCTGAAGCAAGTATCTTACGCATTGTATATCTGCTTTCATTCCTTTAAAATGGGATGAAATAATACAAGGTTATTGCAGTGTTGTTGAAAGATCAATCAATCAATTAAACTCCTGGGCCAGGTGTGTAGGATAATATATGCAGAGGCTTGTGGTTTAGAAGTTATTATTAGGCAATTTCTGTTTCATTGAATATCATTTAACATAGGCTTTGTCATGTTTTAGGTACATAACATCTCTTCAAGATACTGAGCTGATTTTCAGGTAACTTTCAAGCTAGGATGTATATAGTTCAGTGATGAAGGAAATATACAATGACCACAAGTTATTTATATTTTTGGTCTTTTGAGAATGGTCTTCCTATAGCCCCAGCTGACCTGGAACTCACTGTGTAGACCAGGCTGGCCTTGAACTCACATAGATCCGCCTGCCTCTCTGCCTCCTGAGTGCTGGGACTGAAGGTCTGTACCACTACACCTGGCTGACCAAAAGTTATCTAAAAACATCAGAAGTATTTCAGAATGAATTTCTGTTTGATTAGTTGCACCTGTATCTACACACACAGGCAGTCTGATGAAGGTGAGGAGACATTTACTCCCTCTGCAGGCGAGGAACAGCGCTTAGATCAGTACATACAGGCTCTTGGAATAATCCCACAGCTCTCTCAATGAAGAGCAGCCACTGTCTGAAAAGGACCAAACTTTAGGTGAACATCTTTAAGAGAGGTTTCATGTATCTTAGCTAATGACATAAAACTTGGTTAGATGTAGGAGATAGTCTTGCTACACAAAGATGACTCTTTAGGTTTGTTTATACGGTACGATCTCGAGATTCTTCCCCTCTCTAAGACTGACAGCTTTGTACTTATTTGCCATGAAAGCATGCAAGATGTGGTCTCCTTTCATAACCATTTTTCACAGTAGATGTTGTTTCCAAGCTGATCTGTTAAGATCCACCTCCTAAAGACTCCACTATCTCTCCCAAACAATGTCACCAGTTGGGACAAAACCTTCAAACACACGAGCTAGAAGGGAACATTTCACATGAAACCCCAACAGATGCTATGAACATAACACAGCAGACTGGGTAGCTTAAGAGCCGTGGAAGTTTACTTGGCTCATGGTTCTGTTGGTGGGGAAGTCCAAGAGCATGGTACTGACATCTGGGGAGACGGTCCTTATATTATCATAGTGTGGTGGAAAGCTAAGTGACATGGAAGGCAGAGGCCTCTAGGGTCTGAGTTGGGTTTCAGTTTATTTAGGGATTCAGAGTACTTGAGCTATCTCAGTCCCAAGGGTTTTTCACCTAGACAGTATGCTAGCTGATGGAGCTAGGAAGTGAATGGGGGTACAGTATGGACCACAGTTTACAACCTATGGTACAGAGAGATATGATATGTCAAAATAAAGGAGGAGTTCTCTGTGTAAGGGAGAGATAGGCAAGCACTGTAGCAGAAGTCAGCATCACAGCCTCTCACAGCTTGGAAAGGAATGGTTTACTACTTCTGTGATCCTAGGAGAGGGAATACTTAAGCTGGGTCTTGAAGAGTGAATGGGAGTCCATTAGGGAGGAAGAACATTCACACAAGACTGGGAGGAACAGATAAAGGAGCACGAGACACTACCAACAAACAGTGGAAGAGTTTGGTGTCTGGTCCTATAGAAGACTGATGCTGAGCATAGCAACAGTGAACTGGCACTAGAGAATTCCATGGGATAGTGGGGACTCCTGCTGGAGGGCACCTGATTCGGGCTCCTTCTCCTCTCAAAGATTCTATGAGTTGCTAGAACGTATCTTCTAATACATTTCTTTTCTGCTTCAGCCGGTCTAAGTAGATTCTGTCACAACACCAAACGCTGGTAATGCAACAGTAGACTGTGGTGTGCCTGTGAGCTGATTTGTGGCTTGGAGTTCAGAATAATATAGTTTTCTTTAGTTCTTACATCTTTTAATTTCTGTTGTCTTTCAATGTTAACCCTTTGATATTGTTTCCTTTTTCACTTTCTGATCTGTGATGATTTTAAAAAATGACAATAATATGAAATTAAAGAGTTTACGGTCACTTGATTTCATTGTTGCTGGGCCCGTGGTGAGGGAGGACAGCACAGTAGCAAGAGTACGTACTTGGGCTAGAGAGATGGCTCAGCAGTTAAGAGCAGTGGTTGCTTTTGCCGAGGACCTGGGTTCAGTTCCCAGCTCCCATGACTGTCCATAATTCCAGTTGAAGGCAATCTGACACTCTCTGCTGGCCTCTGCTGGCATTGCGTGCACAGATGCATTTAATGCATGCAAGCAAAACACACATACACATTAAATAAAAATAAGTAAATAAATACAATTTTAAAAGAATGCATAGTTGAAGAGGCTGCATACATATGGCAGCTGGGAAGGAGAGATGGAGGATTGAGGAAAAGTGCAGAGACAAGACATACCCTTTAATGACAGTGACCTACTTCCTCCAAATGGGCTATAACATTAGTGCCCTAATAATTCAGTCTCCCTCAATAGTGCCATGCAAGTCTTCAACATGCAAGCCTTTTGGGAAGACACTCTATATCGAAACCATAACATTCTCATATTGTATGGCACATATGTGGGAAAAGACAAAAATTCAAAGTGGCAAACTCTGGTTTCTATGGAGTGTATATTGCCCTTGCTCCATAGTAAAGCCAAGCTTAAGCTGAGTTATCATAAGGACTGTCTGTAGACAGGCTTTGGTGTCTAAGTGTTTACTACAGATGAAATCTCTCTCCCAATGTTTTATCCTATCCAGTTGCTCCCTTACCATGTCACCAACCATCTTTGACTGCAGTATCCTTCATCTGCTATCATGTCATCAAGGGCAATGTGATTGACAGCACGATTTGGGTGGTCTTGTTGGGCTGAAGTCTACTCCTCTTAGTTGGTCCCCTTGGTAGCTCAGAGGCTGTTGGTTTTCTTCCAAAATTTCCTTGTACACTGCCATGTACTTGTCCTCAAAGGTGCAAGAACCTGTGCCTTCAAATATTCCTGGTAGATGCCAGGTAAGTTAAACATATGTTTTCTTATTCTTTTTGTCATTTGTTTACCTTCCTTTTATAGAGCCTAGTTTTTTGTCAGACATTTAAGTCTGTTTGTAAAGTGATGTCTGAACTTGAACCTGTATTCTACTGTGTATTTTGCTTCCCACTGGCTTTCTTCTTAAACTTTTTGTGTCTGGAATTTATGTTTTAGCTTTTTAAAAATATCAACTTGTATAGAAAGAAAAATTTCTGTTGCTTATTATTTTTTAAACATCAAACTCAAAACATAACACAATAGTGACTATTTTGAATGATTGGCTATCCGCAAGTTGATTGCATTATTCATTTTAAACAAGATGATGAAATATTAAATGGCTCATTAAGTTGTGAATTTCTTGTGTTTTCAGGTCCTCTATTATGATTTTGGTGCAATGATTAAATGTTTCTACAACTTTTAAAAAAACATTAAAAACATGTTCCCAAGCACTCTATTCTATATAACTAAGCAAAATCTCAATCTAGTATACATGCATATGTTTCCACATCTTTCACACAACATTGGCTACAGTATAAAAGCAAAATGTTATGTAGTCTTTTTCTAAGTGAAATCACGGGTGAACCGAAATCCTGAGACTGCTCCTATTCTTGGTGTAAAATGAAAATCAATAGCCCTTTTAAAATATAAATAATCACTCTATTTTTGTGTAAAGCATCACCTGAAATACCATGTACTAAAGCTTACTTTTTCCTTCCAGTGAAACATTATTAAATGTAGTTTGTGCATACAATTCAGCCTACTATTAGAAAGCAGGCAGTTTGAAAACACAATATTTGTAGTTTACTTTTTTTTGGAACCGCCCTCTGGAGCAGTCAAAGGCCTTGATTTGCACTTCACTGATGAGGGGCCAGAGCACTGAAGGATTTAGCATTTCAAGCTCAGATTCAAGTCCAATGTGCTGGAATGGAGTACAAAGCACGGCTCTGCATTCATTATCACTTAATTATACAATCAGTTGGGTTTTCAAAGGCATTTTCCTCCCCAAAGAAAATCTATGCCAGGTACTTTTGTTTTCCTGGAATGACATTTTCATATTAAAAATCATTTTTTTTTAAAGCTTTCCTGTTGCAAACTCAGGAACATTCCCCTGTCACTTTCCTTCCTGAACATCTCCTGCTTTGATTTGAGAGGGCAGAACACTATTCATGTTCCTCCTCAATAAGTTTTTCTTAAATGCAAAACAGAAAGTGTAATTTTTGCTTTACAAATGATCATCCAAAGAGAAAGATAATAAAACTGTGTGTGTTTCTTCTGTTTTCTATGAATTATAGTTTAAGAGTCACTAACATAAAATCTCAGAAAAATGAATCTTGTATTAGTCCAGACTAGCGTTTTGCAGTCTTGGCACTGTTGATATTTGGGCTGGATGATTCTTTGTTGTGTGTGTGGTGGGGATTGAGGGTCATCTGTCTTCTGAACTGCAGGATGTTTAGCTGCATCCCTGGCCTCCACTCACTAGATGGCAGCATCATTATGTCCCTGCCACTTGTTACCCTAGAAAACCTCTCCAGACATTGCTAAGTAGCTCTTGGGGGATGGAATTGGAGATTGTCTCATGATGGACTGGTCTAGAACTCTGAGAAACCAAAATAACAACGATTTGCAAACAATAGCTTTCTCTTGTTCTCTACAGGTATATTTAGAAGTTTGTCAATGTTTGGTTTTCCATTTTAAAGTGTATATGGTAAACTTCTAATAGGCTAGACTTTAGAGGGTTTTATGCTATTTCCCACCAAAAAGGTTGTGTAGAATTCCCCAGGGAAAACATCGATTCTCTCCAGGAATCAATGATTCTGGATGATTCCTAACCAGGAATGATAGATTCTGTCCATATTCTACCCCTTGACATCACACAGATGATTTCCCATACAACATCTAGAACAATCCTTTAAATGAAGTCAGATTGTATCATTCCTGGTTCCAAAACCCCCACCTCCAATGGCACCCACCTCTCTCAGAGTCGAAGCTAAAGTTCCTCCAAAGTTTACAGGTCCCTGTGGGATCTGACCTCCTTCTTGAAAACACTGCCTGATTGAAGTATAAGGTAGTTTAGGGTTAAAAATACCCAATGATCCAGACAGGAGAGGGCTTGAGGAAACCTTAGTGGGGGAGGGCACTGCACTCACACCATGGTTGAATAGGGCATGTAACAAACATAATGTCATCCCGGCATGACAGAGGCGGGGTTTAAATACTACCTTGATCACCTATAAGTTTTGGGACCTTGAGCAGGTCTCTGAACTGTCCTTATGTCTCAGTTAACTTCATGCTTAAAACAGTAGTGAAAATGACAGTCATTACCTCAAATCGTTTTTGTGAGAATTGTCTAAGATATTGCGTGTAAAGCACTTTGAACTTAGTGCCTATCTGATGTTCAAACATTTATATATACATATTACATATTGTTTTAAAAAGATTAATAACTTTTTATAGATAAGGAAACCGACACATAGAGAGGTTAAATAATTCTTTCAAGATCATACAGTTGACAAATGACTGAGCCAGGGCTTGAAATCAAGTATTTGTCCCTCCACTGTGTAGACTGTTTGCTTTTCTATATTATGTTACTATAAAGGAATTTATAATGCTGAAGGACACACATATTTATAAGTAGTGATAACGTCTAGAAATAAGTAAAATAGATAAATAAACAAATTAAAAGATGATGCTAGGATGGATTCTGTGTAGATCTGGAAATGAAGTCATTTAGAGGGGTGAGATTTCATCTTGGCATAGCCACAGACAATTTTAAAGCTGGCAGTCCTGTGTTGATTTAATTCTATTTTCTTTTTAAAAAATTGACTTATTTTTATTGCATGTATATGAGTGTTTTGCCTGCATGCATGTGAGTGCACCTGTGTTATGTAGTGCCCACAGAGGTCAGAAGAGGGCATCAGATCCCCTGAAACTGGACTTACAGATGATTGTTAGCCACCATGTGGGTGCTGGGAACCAAACCCCGGTCCTCTGCAAGAGCAGCCATTGCTCTTAACCATTGAGCAATCTCTCCAGTCTCTTATTTCTATTTTCCATTATTAGCTGTGACTTTCAAATTTGGTTAGGGGCTTTTTTTATTTTTATTTTATGTGTATGAGTGTATTGCCTTCATATAAGGGAGAGCACCTGTGTCATGCAATACTGTGGAGGTCAGAAGAGGACTTCAGATTCTCCTGGAACTGGAGTTAAGGACAGTTCATAGCCTCCATATGGGTGCTGGGAATTGAACCCAGGTCCTCTGCAAGAGCAGTCAGTGGTCTTAACTGCTAAGTTGTCTCACCAGCCCCTGGTTAGGGCTTTTTAAGGAGCTTGTGTTCCATTATAATTGTACTGTGACTGATTGGATTTATATTTTGAATTTATTTATTATTTATTTATGTGTGGTACATGCTTGTGTGTGCAGCCAGAGATTGATGTCAGGTGTCCTGTTGCTCTCCACCTTACTTTTTGAGACAGGATCTCTCACTGAACCTGGAGCTTACTGTCCTAGCTAGATTGACTGGCCAGCAAGTTCCCAGGATCTGGCCATGTCTGACTCCATCAGCCCTGAGATTATGGGTGCTCAGCCCCACACATGGTTTTCATGTGGGTGCTGGGGATCTAAACTCAGGTCCTCATGGTTATGTAGTAAGCATTTTACCCACCTAGCCAACTCTCCAGTCCCCTGTTTTATAGTTTATTCTTTTAAGTTTTTGTTGCGATGGGATCACTATATCCTTGGCTGGCCTCTAAGTTACTATGTGCTGAGGATGACCTTGTATTTCTGATCCTCCTGCCTCTACCTCCTGAGTGCTGGGATTTTGGGCATGTACCACCATACCTAGTTTTATATGATCCTGGGGGTCAAACCCAGGGCTTGACGCATTCTAGAAATCACTCTACTGAGTCATAGTCCCACCCCTGATTTATTTTTTAATGCATTTTTTATTTTTTATGTGTATGAATGTTTTGCCTGAGTGTTTTGCATGAACCACTTGGAGTCTACAGGAGGGTGTTGGATCCCCTGGAACTGGGGTTTTGAATGGTTGTTACCAAACCTGGGTCCTCTATATGAGCAGCCAGTGTTCTTAACTGTTGAACCAGCTCTCTAGCCCCTGATTTACATTTGAAAAATATCATTCTGGCTCTGTGGAGAGGAGCACTGGATACTATTTTGTAGGGAGTCTTGCTGGGAGCTCATGGTGGAAAGTCTGTCTGAACTGGAATGGAGTTGGCTAAGTGAAAGGAGTCAGAGGATGGGGTGTTTTAGGAAGAGGACTGGTGAGTGTAAAGCCCAGAAATGGAAAGGTTGCTATGGAAACTGAGAGAAAAGGAACTGTAGAGGAAGAGAAAGTCCAGATGGCATGGCTTCCAGGCTCTTGATAAAGAAGCAGAACACACCAGCCAGGGCAGGTTGAAGGATGCTGGCTTTTTCTGAATGACTTGCTTGTTCCAGGCATAGGCACTTTCCATAGACTATTGCTTTCCATATGTTATCCAAGAAAAATTTAGAAATGTAGATTTTTGTCTCCTGATTTTGAAATGTTGACAAACTAATTAGAAAAGCTTTTTTTTTTTTTTCACCTTTCAACAGTTTTATTGACATGTAATTTACATGCGGTGACACACTGTTCTAGTCGGCTTTCTATTGCTGTGATAAAATACTGACCAAAAACAACTTGGGGAGGAAAATGTTTCTTGCACCATTCACTTCCAAATGACAGGCCATCTTTGAGGGAAGTCAGGCTGGCTTGCAGGGCAGGCACCTGGAGGCAGGAACTTAAGCTCAGAACACAGAGGAAGGTGCTTACTGGTTGCTCCTCTGGCCTGTGCTCAGCTTGCTTTCCATACAACAGGATCACCTAATCAGGGGTAGCACCATCCAGAGTGGGTCAGGCTCTCCCACATCACTCAACAATCAAGAAAATGTCTCACAGACATGACCACATAGAATAAATTCTTCAACTGAGGTGCCCCCTTTCCAGATGTGCCAAGTTGACAACACAAGGCAACCACGACACTCACACATCTGTTTTAGTTTGTTTGACACAGGGTCTCCCTGGAGCCCCAACTGGCCTCAATCTCATAAAGATCTACCCCTCCCCCCAAGTGCTGGGATTAAAGGTAGACACCTCCATGCCTGGATCACTCACACATCTAGAGTACATTGCTTGCTTTAGTATTTTTGTTGCAGTAGCACAGTCATCTTGACAGGCTAATTCTTTCCTGGTCCTTTGGGTTGCATGAAGCAAAAAGAAAACCCAGTGCTATGACAAGTAAAGAGAAGTCTTCAAACAAATGTGTGTGCACCAGGCCCTGGGGTCCCCTGACAGCTACATTTCTCTACTTTTCAGTCTTGTGTGTAGGGCTTCAGTGGTTCTTAGAAGAGAAACAGGATAAAATGTGTCTATTCCCTCTCCCAGAAGCTTGAGTCTTGCCTTTTGAGTTGAGGTGATTTGCAGTGCAAACATAGCTTTTTCCTTTCGTCTTTTTTTTTCAAAAATCATTATTTATTTATTTTTAAATTTTTAATAACTACATGATTAGAAGCAGCATTTCATTACACCTTTAACATATTCAGTAACACACTCCAGAGCAAGAGTACATCTCTTTCACAAGTGGCTGTAAGTTTCTAGGTTTACAGTTGAATTAATACAGTTATACAATATTAAACTCAGTATAAGCCCTGTAAGACATAAAATTGAATGAGTTTTTAACCTTTAAAAAAGATCTCCATTTCATTTTAGAATATATTGTTCCTTGCAGA
>NW_008337494.1:68194-68479 GCF_000622305.1 Nannospalax galili
CTGCTGTGTTGTCGGCACCCCCAGCCATTCCCCACTACTTGTCCATCTGGTGAATCTAGTCATCCTATCTAGAGGTCTTTGTTTTAGGAACGGCAGCTGTTCCTCATGTAGTGGCAATCAGTTGTCAATATTCCTTTAGATAAGAGTAGGGTCTTCTGTTCATGTTCCCAGTTCTATGCAGGGTTACTATCTGGGAGTGCCTTTGGCCACCCTGGCCAACAACTCAAAAGAAGGTATCTCCTACCTGGCATTGTTGCTTGTTATGTAGCCTTTAGCTATGCATAT
>NW_008337494.1:68959-69219 GCF_000622305.1 Nannospalax galili
CTCAGATAAACCTTACCTAGACATATATTTCTTGATCTGCTATGTATAATTTGTCAGTAGGCTGTAGGAGTAATATGGTTCCCTCTGGATTTTAGAAATTGCTAGGCATTATATATCTCTTGCATTGTTTCACCCCTCCATCATGGTTTTCCCACTTAAGGTGCCCCCTTTCCCCCCTTTCTCCATTACTAATACCCTTCTCCTACGGGCCTACCTCTCTTGAGCTCCTTCTTTCCCTTTATCTCCTAGGTTCCTTGCAT
>NW_008337494.1:69379-69745 GCF_000622305.1 Nannospalax galili
ATGGTTCCATTCATTTACCTGTAAATTTCATGATTTCATCTTTCTTTACTGCTGAGTAAAACTCCATTGTATAAATAAACCACATTTTCATTATCCACTCGTCAATTGAGGGACACTTACATTGCTTCCATCTCTTAGCTGTTGTGAAAAGAGCAGCAACAAACATGGATGTACAAGTGTTTCTGCAATAGGATGAGTTCTTTGGGTATATGCCAAGGAGTGGTATACCTGGGTCAAGTGGTAGGTTCATTTGTAGTTTTGAAGAGTTCTCCATACTGTTTTTCATAGGGGTTGAACAGTTTTCAGCCCCACCATCAGTGGATGAATGTTCCCCTTTCCCCACATCCTCTCCAACATTTGGTATCA
>NW_008337494.1:70451-72805 GCF_000622305.1 Nannospalax galili
TTTGGCTATCCGAGGTCTTTTGTGCTTCCATATGAATCTTAGGATGTTTTTTTTTTTTTAATTCTGTGAAAAAATCATGGACATTTTGATTGGCATTGCATTGAATCTATAAATAACTTTTGGTATGATGGTCACACTAACCCTAACCCTAACCCTAACGCAAATGCAAACCCTAACCCTAACCCTAACCCTAACCATATCCCTCACTCTAACACTAACACTAAAACTAACCCTAACCCTCACACTAAAGCTAACCCTAACTCTCCAATCCCTAACCCTACACTAACCCTCACCCTAACTCTACCTACACCCTCACCGTAACCCTACCCCTAACTCTCACCCTCGCCTAATCCAAACCCTAAACCTAACCCTAATCCAGAACCTAACCCTAACCCTAATCCTAAAAGTAACCTTAAACCTATCCCTAACTCTAACCGTAACTCTAACCGTATCCCTCACCCTAATGCTAAAGCTAACTCTCACCATAACATAATCCAAACCCTAACCTTACACTAACCCTCACCCTAACTCTACCCCTAACTTCACCCTAACCTTATCCAAACCCTATCCCAACCCTAAGAGAAGTGGGGATAGTGGACAGCCTTGTCTGGTTCCTGATTTCAATGGGAATGCATCCATTTTTTCTCCATTTTGAATGATGTTGGCTGTGGGTTTGTTATACATATGGCTTTAGTTATGTTGAGGTATGTTCCCTCCAGTCCAGTTCTCTCTAGGACATTGAAAATAAATGCATGTTGAGTTTTGTCAAAGGCCTTCTCTGCATTTATTGAGATAACCATGTGGTTCTTGTCTTTGAGTCCATTTATACAATGTATGACATTTATTGACTTATGCATATTGAACCATCCCTGCATCTCTGGAATAAAGCCAACTTGATCACGGGTGATGATCTTTTTGATGTGTGTCTGTATGAGGTTTGCAAGTATCTTGTTGAGAATTTTTGAATCTATGTTCATTAAGGATATGGGTCTATAGTTTTCTTTTTTGGTTGTATCTTTACCAGGCTTTGGTATGAGAGTGATACTGGTTTCATAGAAGGAATTTTGGAGTTCTCCCTCCATTTCTATCTTTTTGAATAATTTGAGCAGTATTGGTTAAATCAGACAGAAGTTGCTCAGGAATTAAGGTCAGCAATCAATAAGTGGGACCTCATTAAACTAAAAAGTTCTGTACAGCAAAAGAAGCAACAAAGGAAGTGAAGCGAAAACCCACAGAATGGGAGAAAATTTTCTCCAGCAACACATCTGACAGAGGTTTAACATTCAGAATATATGAACACATTTAATTTAGGTTCAAGTTTAGTAGCATATAGATTTTTAAAGTATTTTCTTATAGTGTTCTGTATTTTTTTGGTGTCTGTTGTGATGTTTCCCCTTTCATCTCTGAAGTTTCACAGTTTGCACTGAAAAGTCAGATGTAACCCTTATGGGTTTTCCTTTATATGTGACTTGTTTCTCTTTTGCAGCTTTCAGCAGAATCTTCTCTTTGTTTTGTGCATGTAGTGTTTTTACTACGTCCCTCTCAGGACAGCTTCAGCATGTCCCAGATGGTTTCTTGTGTTGTATTGTCCTTTTCGTTTTGTTCCAGGAGTACTTTTATTTCTTTCTTAACTTCTCTTTTGACTCATTCATCTTTCAGGAGTGGGTTGTTTAATCTCCATGTGTTCATGTGGTGACTAGGGCTTATTCCATTGTTGATTTTAAGGTTTATTGCATTGTGGTCTGATAGAATGCATGGAATTGTTTCAATCTTTTTGTATTTGTTGAAATTTGTTTGTGTCTTAGTATATGGTCGATTTTGGAGAAGGTTCCATCGGGTACTGAGTAGAAAGTTTTGTCCTTTGGTGCTTGGGTGGAATACTCGGTAGATATCTGTTAGGTCCATTTGATATATGATATTGTTTAATTCAGATGTCTCTCTGTTAACTCTCTGCCCTGTTGACCTATCTAATGGAGACAGTGGGGTATTGAAGTCCCCCACTATTAATGAGTTGGGATTAATCTGGGTCTTAAAATCCTGTAGTATTGTTTTGATGAAGTTGGGTCCACCAGCGTGTGGTGAATATATGTTCATGATTGTAATATCTTCTTGGTTAATTGTTCCTTTGATCAAAATGAAATAGCCCTCTTTGTCTTTTCTGGTTAGTTTCAGTTTAAAGTCTATTTTGTCCGATATTAGGATTGCTATGCCTGCTTTTTTCTTAGTGCCATTTGCTTGGTATATTTTGTTCCATCCTTTCACTTTGAGATAGTGTCTGTCCTTGAAAATGAGATGAGTTTCTTGCAGACAACAAAAAGATGGGTTTTGTGTCTTAATCCATTCATATAGTCTAT
>NW_008337494.1:74102-82316 GCF_000622305.1 Nannospalax galili
TGTGCTCCTCTAGAGGATTACTGGTATTTGGTGGGGATATGTTATTTTGGTTTTTCATATTATTATTTCTCTGTATTTTTGACATGTGAATTTCTTTTGTAGTTTCTGATTCTTGTGTGAGACTCAAGCCTTCAAGTTTAGGTCTGCTTCTTTTTTGTAAACTTTATGTGTCTTTGTGTTTTACTTTTGGGGCATGAAAAGCAGGTTCCTCTAAGCTTCTGGTTTTCTCTTTTGATTTTATATTGGAGTGGCCAGATTGCTTTTGTCTTCAGGAGTTCCCACAGAGGCCCAAGTCAGATGAGGATCAGATGCTCTCAGGCTTTCTCCTAAGGTCTGGATCCCTCCAGGAAAGATTTTGGCCTCAGGAATTTGGTGGTTGGACTGGTCTGGGAGCCGGGCCCAGGAAAGGTGCTGGTGTAGGGAATCTGGTGGCCATGCCACCCAGAGATGCAAAAGAAGATGGGGTTGGGAAGTGGCCCCAAGGGCTCCTGGGGACTTCACTGTGGAGCTGGGTTGGTGCTGGAGAGAGGCCCACGTGTCAGAGATTGGCCTGCGGGTCGTAGAAAAGTGTTTTTTTTTTTTTAAAAATTGAATATAAGTTCAAGAAAAGATGTCTGCGGGCTATATGTGGTTTCTAATTTCCAGTTGGAGTTCAAGAAAAGATGTCTGCGAGCTATATGTGGTTTCTAATTTCCAGTTGGTAGTATTTGAACAATGTGATAACCACTTGAAATACAATATTGAATGCACATATTAATGATGACCATGGTGAAAATGGCAACACTAGGGTTGTCCTTCTGACTTTCTTTAGAACTTAGCAACTTTATCCAGAACAGAGTGGGAAGAAGAGATAAGTAAATATTACATTGTTAAGGGTCTTGTGTGCTGGAGCACTCTCACTCAGCAGGGTTCAATGTGCATGTCTTTTCCTAATTCTGCACGGATTAATGTCACAGGATGACTTGGTATCAATCGTGGTGGGAGTATTCACACTAGGGAAACTGGCAAACACACAAGCTAGAGTCTTATTCAACTCTGGGAATCAGTTCAACATTGCCAGGTCACCACTGGATGAGAATATATCATGGAACCTTGAATAATCTGAAAGGATTTAGACTTTACATGTAGACAAGGAAGTGACAAGAGAATGACTCACCTCTGCATCCTAGGCATCTTTATTTGGAGTTTGAAGTCTTTCTCATTTGTGAACCAAACAAACCCCCAATTTTTTTTTTTTTGAGACAGGGTCTCTCTGTAATTTAGGCCAATCTCAAACTCACAGAAATCCTCCTGATTCAACTTCCTGAGCTGGTGAGATTAAAGGTACAAGCCACTAAGCCTAGTTAAGACACTTTATTTGGTATACTCTTGGATTGGAAGCTGTTCCTCCTCTCGCCTCCACTATGTCTAGAGTCAGAGGAAGAGAGGGATGCCATATTTTGCCTTTTCCAACCATTGCTATTCTAATCTTCATTAGCTCCCTCTCCTAATTCCCATTGCTTGACTACTGAGTACAGTTACAGTTGGTTTGCCCAAATAAGAGCTTTGGTAACTCCTCCTTTACCTTTCCACCCACCACCCCCAAGCCCACCAACCCTCTGGTAGAATGTTCACATGGATATTCATTCCAATAAGCATTCTAGATGCATGATCTTGTGACATTGCCAACTTCAATATACTTTATCTCTGTTCCACTTTAGACACAATGACCACGTCACGTTGGTCAGTAAACCCAACATTGGGACAGATTTATCTTTGAAATGTTGTTATGATGATGTGTTCACTCTAGGTTTGAGGTAAGCGTTAAATGACATGCTATATGCAAAGGGCCAGAAATTACCTGACTCAAACGAATATCCCCTCCCCCAAATGTTTCTTTCCTGGATCTTTCATGCCACTGAAAGATGGGAACACATTTTTAACACTCTACTATGGCTTCCCCCTTTATTTTGAAGGATCATTTGCACTTGGCATAAATGGATAATACTTATATAAAAACATTCTGCTAAGTGATACCCTTAGGAATCTGTGTTCTCTACAGGACCCAGGATCTGCTGCCATCCAATATTATTGGTGGCAATTGTGCTGACATGTGGAACACAATACACACCCTTTTAATTACAGAATTTTCTTGCAGTAAAACAACACTGATTCCTATCTGATTAATATTTATAGTTTTCACTTTTTGGCTAAATGCCAGGGATCTTCATCATGTGAATTTCTCTGGCTTCACAGCTCCTTTGGCTGTCTCTCTTCCATCAGATTGTTTATATGAATATATTTTTCTCTCACTCCAGCACTGTCACAGACTCCTTAAACTACAGATTTCATATTGCTACCCATGAGGGACTTTCAATGGGCAAACATATATAACTGTAAACGAATGAGGATGAATTTTATGATTTTTGAGAAAAACACTTGAATGCTTACATTTAAAGGACTTTGAAGAAAAAGTCATGATGACTTGGTCATTGTTCAGAACTTGAGTCCCCTATATATTAGGTATGTTTCATCTGTGTCATCATGTTTCCATCTTTACCTTCCCTTTGTTCATTGTAACATCTGTATTAGAACATATTGCAAAGGAGTTTTGCATTTTTAAAAACGTTTCCAAGTGTAGGAATATGTTGATCATAGTAAGAGTTCCAATGGTGCAATCTGCTATAATCATTTTACCATGTCTCAACTTAGATGTTCTAGAGGTGAAATCACTTTCCTTGAAGAAGACGGACCATACATATGGTCATATATATTACAGATTCTATCTTCCAAATCTCTCTTTTTCCATTTCAGTGCCAATGTCGCCCATCTCAAGTACTCACTATTTTGTTCTTGGACAATTCCAGAAATACTCTGCTTGTCCTGACTTCTTTCCATCCAAGCTCACACTCTCCTGTGTCACAGCATTCCATGAGGACCCACTCCCATGGACACACTGGGGTCCCAGCAGGGTCTGCTCGATGAGGCGGGAGGCAGAGGACAAGATGTCATACATCATCCCTGCTTCAACTAGAATGGCTCTGTGCTGATCAGTTCTTTTCTTTTTCTCTTTGGCTTTCTTACAAGATTCTGCTTAAAACAAATGTCCCTCTTTTTTGAAAACCATTGGCCCTCTAGACATAACCACATTCATGGCATGCTGGTGCTATCTCTTCTCAACACACTTCCAAACCAGCAGGCTTTCTTCTCCACAGTCACGTTTTACTCACAGTGAATTATTGCTCACCATTCCTTAAACACTTATATCCCTGAAATTTTATACATATTGCCATTTTTTTCTTAAAGTATCATATCTTTCTTCCAGGGGTGGGGAGATAGCTCAGCAGTTAAGAGTGCTTACTACTCTTGCAGAGGACTGGAGTTCTGTTCCCAGTGCTCATGTCAGGCAGCTCACAACCACCTGTAATTCCAGTTCCAGGGGATCACACACCCTCTTCTGCTCTCTGTGGATTCCTGTACATGTGGCATATACACATAAAAAGAATAAAATTAATATTAAGAAAATGAATTTTCAGGGCTGGAGAGATGGCTCAGTGGTTAAGAGCACTGGCTGCTCTTGCAAGAGGACCTGGGTTCGTTTCCCAGCACCCACATGGAGGCTAACAACCATCCATAACTCCAGTTCCAGGGGCCCTGACACCCTCTTCCGACCTCCTCTGGCATTGCATGACACAGGTGCACTTACACACATGCAGGCAATACACTCAGACACATAAAAAGCGATAAATAAAATATTAAAAAATGAAAATGAAAATTTCCCAAAGTTATTGAGGTATAATTGACAAATAAAAACTACATAAATGTAAAGTGTAAAGAAAGGCATTGTGGCACACATTGTAATCTGAGCACTCAGCAGGCAGAGGCAAGAGGATTTTGAGTTCAAGGCTAACTTCGGCTACATAGTTCAAATCAACCTTAGGTACATAGCAAAAATCTATCTTAAAAATCCAAGGACTGGAGATGTAGCTCAGTGGTAGAACATTCTCCTAGCATGCATAAGGCCCTGTGTTTGATCTCCAGCACTGAAAACATGTGCCATATGACGATTTTGTGTATATACAAATGACTGGAAATAACTGCTATAATTGAGCTACTAGACACCCATCACCTTATTACTGCACAGCTCAGGGCTAAACTGTGCCTCTGAGAGCTGAGAGAGCCCTGAGCACCTCAGCCACTTTTTTTTTTAAGTTAGACTGAAAACTCATCTCTTTTCTAAATGGGGGTTATACCATGTGTGAGGAGAGTCTTGACTGTCAACCTGTTCTTAATATTAATTTTGTTCCTTTTTATGTGTATATGCCACATGGACAGGATCTGGAATCAACTAAGAAACAGGGTTACATGGGTATATGGGGCTATTTCGTATTTCTAGGTCAGTCTAGGATTGACAGAGGGGAGAAGACCCTCCCCCAAAGTGGGCAAGCATTCCAGCAGGAGCCCAGATATAAAGAAGTCTAGGGAAAAAGCAGTGCAGTTTGCTTGCCTACCTTCACTTCTTGCTGGTGAGTGTGTTGCTGCTGCTGCTACTTCTGATGTCACAATCCAGCTTCTTTGGCCTTCCAATGTGGGCTGAAGATCAGCAGCTCTCCAAGAATCTTTAAAGGCCTTCAGTGCCAGATTGAGACAACTGAGGCATCCAGCTTTGTGGACTCACTATCTATTGGAATTCAGCCTCTCCAGCATGTAGATGGCTATTGTTAGGTTACACATCCCTACTGACTGAGCCAATCTAATAAAAACATCTTGTATATTGATTCTATCAGTTCTGTTTCCCTAGAGAACCCTCACTAACACATCCCGATTCTATGCATTTGGAAGTACCATGCATATTGAAGAGAATACTTGTGTCTCAGAAATCTCAACTTTCTGAGTCACAATTAAGGGCAGTTTGAGGGTGAGTGGAATTTTCTTTGTGTTTGGAGCAGGTTTATGTACCTTCCTCCCACTTACCTATTATGTCAAAGTCACAGATATTTTAAAAGCTCATTTTTTGCATGTTAATGATACAGATACTTTTCTGGAAGTGCCAGCGACAATGATGCATCATTGGAGGGTCATCTGCTGCACAGTAACAGCAGATCTAAGAAATTTAATCAAAATTGATTTGACTCATAGTATGTGTATCTAGAAATTAGGGGATAGAATTTTATTTGCTGATCATGAAACTTTAGTTGGATTTTAGAGAAGATGAACAGGGTCAGTAATACAAACATTATGGTAAAGAATAGAGGCATTGTTAATGAAAAGTGGAAGAAATTATGAGAGGCATTCTGAGGTGAATAATAATTTCTTCAATACAAAGAGTTGTTTTGGAATAACATCAGTTTCTTCCCCATTTCCTCTTTTTCAGTAAAAATAGAACTCCAGAAAGTGGGTTTAAGTCCCTAAGTTAAAGAACTTTGTGGTTTGGAGGTGTATAACTCAGTGGTTGTTTACCAAAGCCATAGATTTCAATCCCTGCACAGCCAAACAACCAAGGAAGGAAATAGCAATGAATACAAACCCCAACTTCAACAGTTCCCAGACCCTGGAATGAGGTCTAAGTTTTCTCAACTCAGAGCTCTTTAAAAAGAAGAAGGGATTTGACATGGTTGGAGATATTTGAGATGTGGGTGAGGAGTGGGGCAGGGTTCAGGTCAGGACTCAGGTGTGAATACTGAATAACCATTTTCTTTTGATCTTATTCTGCAGAGAAATGTCTCCTAATTGGCCAACACAGAAAAAATTGTACATAGGATGAGTGTACTTAAAACTTAACTAGACCTGTTAACTACACCTTCCCCTGGTTGACTGAGGTTGGATTGCAGGAAGTGGCCTCTGGTCCCGAGGGTTAGGTTAAGTGATGCCCATGGTTACTGTGGGGACAGAAACTGTGTCCTGAGGGTCACCATGTCTGCTCTGTAGCTACTAGGCATGGTAGATTACCCCTGTAATCCCAACACTTGGAAGGCTGAGGTAGAAGGATCCTTGAGAGTTTGAGGTCAGATTTAGCTACAAAGTGAGGCTTGTCAAAAGAAACTAAAGAAAATTGAGAAATGGAACAATGCCTGTACTGTGATCATCTGTTGCTACCCATTTTGCAACACCAGACTCCTGGTTTAGCTGGGTTGGCATGTGTACTTTGTAATGGAATTAGATTGATATTCTAACTGAAATTTATTTCCTTTCTTGTGCACCTTCCTCTGAATAGTAAGTCACTTTGTTGCTCTCCCCCCTCCCCATCCTCAGTGAACATCTGCTGGCTTGGAGGTGTGGCTCCAACTTTGAGTTTTGTGAGACCCAAGCTTTGTAGCCCAAACTTGTCTTGAACTCAAAGATCCTGCTCCCTCAGCCCCCTAAGTGCTGGGATAACAGGTGTGAGCCATCATGCTTCTCTTTCAACTTTTTTTTTTAAGTGCTTTTAAGAAAACAAAAACCATTTGTTTCATATGTAACTATTTTGTTATATCAGGCACTACCCACAAACAAAAGTTTAACCAGCTTGGGCTGTTGGCTCATGTATAGGTAAACCAGAGAAGCTGAGACAGGTGGGTCCTGGTGAGTTTCAGACC
This sequence comes from Nannospalax galili, assembly GCF_000622305.1. Taxonomy (NCBI): domain Eukaryota; kingdom Metazoa; phylum Chordata; class Mammalia; order Rodentia; family Spalacidae; genus Nannospalax; species Nannospalax galili. The sequence goes on from NW_008337494.1 coordinate 80,657, forward strand.
TAGGTTACACAGTGAATTCAGGGCTAGCCTGAAGGTAGTGCATTTGAGGCCAGCATGGGGCACTATACAGAGCTGAAACCGTGTCTCAAAAACCCAACCAACTAATCACCCAATTAGTGTCCCCTCAAACAACCCAAATTAAAAACCCAAACTCCACTTTATCTTAGCCAAAAGTCTGAGAAGCGATACCCCCCCCCCAACAAAAACCCAAACTCAAAACACCCTTAAACCTAAGTCCTTGGTTGGGTGCAGTTTATAGAAAGCACCTTGTAGGAGGCTCAGTGCTTTTTCTCCGTTTAGCTGGGTGGGATCTCCAGGCAGATGTGAATCACGTTTGTGGGTGCAGCTAAGTCCTTGATTAGCTGGAGGCTTTCTAAAATTTCTTGGAAGTTTCTATACCAGAGAGCAAGACTTTGGCTTAAAGGCTTCCAGACCTGGGCCAGGTTCCCATCTACAGCCTTGCTCTGCCCCCTGCTGTTGGTTGCATTCAAGGGCGGAGCCATGGCTGCAAAGAGCATTTCAGGATTGGGGGGGGGGGGGGGGGGGGGAAAAATTTTAATTTCCAGAACTATCTCCTTAGTGCAAAACCAGCCCTTTTGATACAAGATCAGCAGGTGCGGTTCATTCTCCGGGCGTGACCCTGGCCGCAGAGCCCACTGTCAGAGGTGGGGTGTGGCAGCTATCTGTGACTTTGGTGGCGGGGGCGGGGCAGGGTTTACTGGCGATGCTGCCCCACTGTGGTTGCGCGGAGACTGTCCGGCTCTCCGAACCGCGCCTCGCCGTGTCCCCAAGGCTTGGGCAGTGTGGGCCAGCTTGCGTGGAGGAGGCTGCGGCGGTGCACACGCGACAAAGCCCCCGGAGTTGCTAGTAGACGAGGAGGTCTGCTCTCGGAGGTGGGTTGCTCAGAGCTGGACCCTATGCTCTTCCCTCCAGGAGACTCCAGCCTCCTCGGAAAATGGACGTGGCTCTGGGGAGGGGCCTGAGGAATGGGGGCAGTGGGACCCGCCACCGGTGGTCGTCGGCCCCCCTCCACCGGGCTGGACCAGTCTCAGGGTAGAGGACAGAGAGCCCCGCCCCCGCTCCTGCCGCCAGGACCGACCGAGACGCACACGCTCCTTAATCCTCCGCCCCCGGTTGCCCGGGCGACGGCCCAGACGAGCAGGTGATGCATTGACAGCAAGCAGATGGTCCCCCGCGGAGGCGAGCGCGGCCCACAATGCGCCTCGCACGGTGATCCCACTGTGCCACCCCCGCCCCGCGGCCCGCGCTGCCCGCATGCTAATTCGGCCCGGGGGAGGGGTCGGGGGCGGGGCTGGCCGCCCGGGGCACGCCCCGCTGCTCTCTGCAGCCGCCTGGCCTCTGGTTTCTAAACGCTTTCCCCAAATCTCCGCGGAAGAGCGTTCCTCCTCCTCACTCCCACCCAGCCCGCTTCAGCTCTCTGCTGCTCCACGCTAGCCCCCCACTCTTGCCTCTTTCTCCCACCTGCAGCCTCTGCCCATATCTGCATTCTTTTAATGGCCAGTCTTGGAAGACTAGAGGAATGGGTTTAACACTGCCCAGCCCTGGTCCCTGTTTCTAGAGCTGATGTTGAGATTGCGAAACGTGTGGAGACACCCACCTCCCTCCGCCCCTCTCCGTCCCCCCCCCCCTTTACTTCAGA
>NW_008337494.1:82721-144249 GCF_000622305.1 Nannospalax galili
CTTCAGAGTCTTTCTGGCAGTTTTTCCTCTAGGCCTTCTTTTCTGGAAGTTCAAAAATAAATCACTCTCTGGTGACTACTGTGCTGCCCTGTCCGGGAAGCCCTCCCATTCACACACCCTCCCATTCATTTGACACACACACACACCACACACACACCCTTCCATACCCTATTCACCGCTGTGTGGCAAATTGCGGCGATCTTACAGCATGGGCACGAAAACTGCTCAGCAGTATTCACAGTTTAATACTAACTTCATAGCTGTCACATAAATTCATTGCCAGGCCTGCTCTTTAATGACCACGAAGCAACTTTAAGTGACGGGAAAAAAATGAAGACGCTGCCATGGTGCTTTTCTTTGACTTGCAGGTGTTTATTTTTATTTTTATTTAAAACCATTGCTACAGTAACTGCAGATAGCTTTTTTTTTTTTTTTTTTAAAGAGCTGTCAGACAGCTTGGAAAAAAAATCCTCCTTTTTATTTTACAGTAGATAAAAAATACTAAATGCCAATAAAAGCTTTTAAAAAAAGCAATAGAAAAAGAAAGAGAAAAAGAGACTCTTGAATAAAGCTGGGACAATACACAGTCACAGAGCAGTCGAAACTAATGTCATAGTGCACTGTTGGGCGGGTGTACAGAAAATTTCTTGTTTCTTGATTTTTATGGAGATTTGGGGTACAGCGTGAAGCACTCTCTGAACAGGTTTAGAACAAGTGGCAAAGAAAGAACTCCTCACAATGAACTCTTCTGATGGGCTTTCTGTCCACAAACACCTGTGATTTACAGAAGAGGCATAGGAGGGGACAAAGAGAGGCCAGAGGGCCAGGCTATTGTTGGGAGATGATGCCTCATGTACCCAAGGCTGTATGAGAGAGTTGCTTTATTTTAAAACGTGTCCTAGATCCTTGCTATGCAAACTTACAACCAGAAAAGATTGTTTGATTCTTCTAAGGGCTCTTAATAACTTTTTCAAATGTTTCTGACTCATTTCAAGCCTGCATTTTGATAAGTTCTTAAACTAATGAAAATCATAGTTATTAGAATTTGAGGAAAGTCCACTTATATACGTATAAACCTCATAGGCAGAGAAGTTAAATGATTACCTAAGACTTAGAAAGTGGTTAGAATGTTCACTGAAAGAATGCACAACATTTGCATTTATTAAAAAAATTTGTGACCCTGTTTTCCTTTCTCCCGGAATGCTAATGATCTCATGTTTTTGTGTTCTCAGTTTTGTACCTTATCTGCACCTATCTTTTGAAGAATTTTTTCTTGATTCCCATTTTTGACATTTGCCTTTTCTTGTCTCTTCATAGTTTCCTTCCCAGTAAGTTAGGGAGATAGGCAGTTGAGGAAGCAGGGGAAGACCAAGCTAGCAGAGGAGCTGCAGGGCTCCCAGTCACTGACAGGAGGCTGTGTGTCTGGCATGTTGAAAGTGTGGGGAGAATACTATGAGATGAAGCTGGAGAGATTGGGGGGAGTCAGATTATGATGGTTTTTGTGGGGCATGGAGGAAGAATGGATTTTATTCTAAGAGAAACAGGGAGCTGCTGGAGGATTTTCAGTGAGGGATTTTCATGACTGGATTTGTATTTCAAAGTAATCGCTGCTGCCTTGTGGAGTATTGTCCTAATTTGCTTTGTGATGCTATAACAGAATACCACAGATAATAATGAGCAGAAATTTGTTTGGCGGTTCTGATAGTTGGTTACAAGAGCCTGCTGGCATTTGGTGAGAGCTGTGGTGCTGTCTTATATCATGTTGGAAACCAGAAGGGCAAGAGTTAGACTAAAAGAAGCAAGAGTGAGAACTCAGTCCCAAACCCTTTTATAATTGGCACTACCCATTCATGAGATGAGAGTAGAGTTCTCATGGATTAAATAATAAAATCAAACATGCAATGACTGGCTAAGGAACTGTTGGAATGCTACTTTCATCATCCAGACAAAGAATAATGATATTGTGGGTTAAGTTGGTGTTAATGGAGATGAAAAGAATGGACAGACTTTGGATCTATTTTAGGAAAAAACTGATGAGCCTTGAAGAATGAGTGTGTGGTTGAGGTTAGGTGACTGAGAAGAAGCAGGGACAACTACATGAGGTCGAACAACTTGGTAGATGGTGGTGAGTATCATGGAAAAAGGAAAGGAGAACCAATGTGGGGGTGCAAATCAAGAATTCTGTTTCAATGTGTTGATTTTGAGCTGTAAATGGAGATGGTAGATCTAGGGTCAAGCAGCTGACCTCTTAGGGGGCAGTCATGTCTTAGCTTTCTGGAGACCCATGATGCAGTGTGGCATAAAGGGATGAGCAGGGCTGGGAAGATTTCTTACTTTCTGCATCTGAACCAGAAATGCCAAGTCAACCTGGCAGTCAGCCTCAGAGTAGGATCAAAGAAGTCAGGAGAAGGAAAAGGAACCCCTGAGGATCCTGATGAATGGACAAAGTGAACAAGTAGGAACCCATGAAACAGAGCAGAGAGGAGGATCTTTGTTAGATGTAAGGGAAGTTGGCAGAGAAAAGCAGTAGAAGCCGTGCTGTGGGATTAGTGGGACTTGAGAGTGAACATCTGTAACACCATGAAGTTGGGGCCTTACAGCTGCTTTCCACCCATACTGAATCTTTGAGATTAGGGACAGCAGGTGGATTACTGGAAAGTCTACTTAAAAGAACTTACATATGTAGACACAGATTCATACCTCTAAACTTGAGAATGGGAAGGAGACTCCAATAGGCTCAGGGTCATCTTTGAGAATTCAGTAAATCTCTCTCTCTCTCTCTCTCTCTCTCTCTCTCTCTCTCTCTCTCTCTCTCTCCCTTCCTCCCTCTCTTTATTCCTCCCTTCCTTCCCTGTCCTTTCTATGTAGCCTAGGTTAGTCTTGAACTCATAATTTTCCTGCCTTAGTCTCCTAAGTGCTGGATTTATAAGTATATGCATGCTGCCTCATCTAGCTAATTCTCTCTTTCTCTTCGGAGTCCTGGATTGGAGAATAAAAGTCCATTTTAATGAAATTATCAGCTTTATTAATGTTGGCAAAATGACTTTCTCAGGACAGGCTCCTTGGAAAAGATGAATTGGAAAATGGAGCTTACGTTTTTAGCCAGAATGAGTTTCCTAATGTCTGAGATCCGTCGACTGTAGACAGCCAGCTGCCAATAGAGAAGCTGGGGGGTAGGTAGAAAAGTAGGCCTGGCAGGCCTAATTAACACACCCACAAAGCCTGGTTGTCTTGTAGGGGCAGTAGCTCAAGGTCTGCGCATCTGGGCAAGGGGGTGAGGGAGTGATAGAATAAGTTTGATATCAGGAGTAAAGATAGACTCTTACTACTTTTTAATAAAAGTCCTGGTGAAGTTAGCCCAATGGTTACCTGCTTTCTTCAGTCTCACAAATTATCTGTGGTGAGAAAGACTAAGTATTTGTTTTGATATTTTCTCTGGGGAGCACAGAAGAAACATAGTACCTATAATTCAAAGGAAACAGAAGAGAGGAACTAAGTTTCCTTTTTCTATAGCATGTAAAGAGCTTTTAAACATAAATTATTATATTAATGGGTAAAATAATTAGAATTAACTTAAGGAGAGATGGAAGACCTGATTAGTAATGACAAAGATGAAAAATATGCTTTTGAATAATTAACTCCAAAAAAGACTTTGAGTCCAGATAGTCTTGCAAATGAGTTCTTTTGGACCGAGGATGTAGCTCAATGGTAGAGCACTTGCCTAGTGTGTACAAGACCTGATCCTCAGCACTGCAAAAACAAGGAAACAAACAAAAACCGAATTCTTTCAGTGTTTTAAATAAACACAGGCTACTCATTGAAATTAGAATGAACCATAAAATATGGTGAAAAATCTCCTAATTCATATGATATGTAAACTGGAAAAAATATAATAAAACCAAACCGACAAACTATTTTACTCATGAACATATGCTAATATTTTGAAAACTCCATGAATATATTGAATTCATTAGTCTACTATAATTGGATATTATAGTACTTCCAATTAGACATTACTTAATGATAATTTTACATTAAGAATTCTAGAAATAAACCACAATAGTAGGATAAACAAGAAATACCCTCGAAGAATCCTGTTAAATACCAAACATACAATAATTATTCCAAGTTTTTAATATATTTTAAAAATTTATTCTTTGACAGTTTATACAGACACAGACACACAGACACAGACACAGACACACACACATACACCACATTTTGATTATTTTCACCCCATTACCCTTCTTACTGCTCTCCCTCTGCTGGAAGTAAATTTTTTTTGTAGGTAGATATAGCTACTTATTTGAAATCACAAAGTATTTTACTGTAAAAGCTATTGTCATAGTTAAACACTAGAGGCTTATGAACTAGAATTACAAAATAAAACAATGCCACTATTGTTTTGGACTGTTCTGAAATTTATGAGCAATTGAATAAGACAGGAATCTGAAATCAGTGATATAGTCAGTTTAGCTGAGTAAGGTCACTAATTTCAAATAACACTTCTCGCTGATAAGCATCTGAGAAAAACATGCAACATGAGTCAGAGAAATGTTAATGGTCAGAAATAAAAAAAAAAGTAAATTACCAGGAAAACGTAATTTCCTCACAGAAATGCAGCCAAAGATGACATAATTTAGAAACATTGTCTTGGCATTTGGCTCTGTCATTCCTTCCATTTAAAAACAGGTAGACTAGACCTTGTGCTTTCTTTAGAGAAATGAATAGCATTAGGAAGTAATGACCTATTTTGAATTATCACACAAAGTAATCATCTTCATTATGACGTTTTCAAACATATTTATCATTCAACTTTGTTCTCCTTACCACCATCTGGTAGTCCTCTCTCCCTCCCCCAAATGACTCCCTTTCAGTCTCTTTATCATTTGAGACCTTTCTGCTACATGGTATATTCCTCTATTAGCACAGAATGTAAGTTTTTCCACATTTAGCTTTGGATACTTTTTTCCTATAAAAGAAAGATAAAAAATATTTTCTGTAGAGCCAGGCATGGTGGAGCACGCCTTTAATCCTAGCACTTGGGAGGCAGAGACAGGTGGATCTCTGTGAGACGGAGGCCAGCTTGATCTATGTAGTGATTTCTAGGCCAAATGGGGATACACAGAGACCCCGTCTCAAAAAACAACAAAACAAAAAAACTTCCCCAAACCAAACAAGCAAAAAATTTGTATAGCCACACAATGACGCAATCCATGTTTTATGTGATAAAGCGCTGGCTGTCACATCATGCTACAGGTTTTACAGTGCTATCAATAGAAAGAAGAAGGGGGTGTGGCTACTGCCTATTGATATTAAATGTACAAGAAAACAGTTAAAGAGGAGGCGTAAAATAAAAAGACTCAACTTACTAAGAAGATATAAGGCTAAACTTTAATTTTAGCTAATTAGAAATCAATAATAAAACCCAAATTAATAGCATCACAGTTAAAAATAGAAACTCCAAGCACAATAGCAGAAGATTATAATGCATTTCTTTCAGTAACTAATATACCAAAACACTGAGAGAGGTGATTTGTACAGCAATTAATGAGCTTATTCTAAGGAACATTATAGATTATATCTAGTTCCTGGATAATAGTGATTTTGAACTTGTGCAGCATATTTATAAAACTTGACTATGTGGAGATCATAAAACTATACCCAATACATTTCTGAAAATTCTAAGCATCCTGTATTTTAGGACTCAGATGGCACTAATTTGGAAATTAATAGCAAAGCCTAACTGGGAAATACACACTGAAATTTATGGGTTAAGAAAGTATGATACTAATTAAAAGTCATTGTGATAATGAAAAAATTGCATTTCAAGACAAGTTGAGGGCAGGAAAATGGTGTAGAAGAAAATAATTTATAACTGTTAAAATGCATTAGAAAATGAGTGTCCCATGAAACACAGTGGGATAAGAATGCACAGCAGCACAAAGCGCCATACCATACAGGAAAGAGAACTGAGCTGGAGAGATGGCTCAGCAGTTAAGAGCTCTTACTGCTCTCCTGGAGGGCCTGGGTTCAGTTCCCAGCACCTATGTGGAAGCCTAAAACCACCTGTAACTTCAGTTCCAGGGGCTTCTGATGCTCTCTTCTAGCCTCCATGGGCACCAGGTGCCCATAGTACACATACATACATCTAGGCAAACACACAAAAATTTAAAAAAGGAGACTAATCAAAATACATGCACAACAAAAACAAATCTGAAGATAAGCAATAAAAAAGAAGCACCAGAGTTTTTACTATTTTAAGAAAACTGATAAGACTGAGAAGCATCGGCAAGATTTGTTAAGAAAGAAAACAAATACGTAGTAATAATGATACTAAACAGTAAAGCAGAGACTGGAATATCACACTGAATATAAATAGGGACTCTGTACCTAATGTCAGTAAATTCAGAAATCTAGAAAATAAAAATAATTTCCTTGAAACACATAGTTTGCCAAAACTGACTCAGAAAGTAAACACAGTCTCATAACCATTCAATAAATAGAATCTATCTGTAAAACATGTTTCCACTGGAATAAGGTGATCTTATCAATACATTTAATCAAGTTTGAGACAGTAATTTCAATCTTTTAAAAATATTATCTTTATTTTATGTATTTTATTGTTATGTGTGTGAGTGTATTGCCTGCATGTATGTAAGTGCACCTGTGTCATGCACTACCTGTAGAAGTCAGAAGAGGGTGTTGGATTCCATGGAACTGGAGGTTTGGATGACACCCAGGAGGGTGCTGCGAACCAAACCTGGATCCTCTGCAGGAGCAGCCAGTGCTCTTAACCAATGAGCCATCCTTCCAGTCCCAAGTAAATTCAGTCTTACACAAACTCCTATCCCATGTCCTTTTATGGGGCTAACATAACCTTGAGAAAAAAAGGCAAGGATGTTTAGGTGGAGGCAGGATCAATTTCACTGATGATGACTGAAAAAATTTAAAACAAAATAGAATATTAACAAACAAAATCCAGCACTAAAATGCTAACAGGTTAAAAGGAAAAAGAAACATGGTCGGGGGCTGGAGAGATGGCTCAGTGGTTAAGAACACTGGCTGTTCTTGCAGAAGACTCAGGTTTGAATCCCAGCACCCACATGGCAGCTAACAACTGTCCGTAACGCCAGTTCCAGGGGATCTGACAGCCTCTTTTGTCCTCTGTGGGTATTGCATGAAGTGGGTGCACTTACCTATATGCAGGCAATACACGCATACACATAAAATAAAAAAAAAATAAAAAAGAAAACATTGAATACAATTCATCATCTGTTCCCAATTTAAAACAAAAACAAAGAATCTTTGCTAACTGGGAATAGAAGGGATCTTGTTTAACATTATAAGTACACTTACAAAAGAATGATAAAAAAATAGCGAACATCTTACTTTGAGGGGAGAAATGTATTGTGCTGGATAGCTTTAGTGTCAACTTGACACACCTGCATTGAGGGAGCCTCAGTTTGGGAATTTCCTCCATTGGACTGGCCTGTGGCCATGTCTGTGGGGTATTTTCTTGACAGTTGAGTGATGTGGGAGGGCTCAGCTCACTGTGAGTGGTGCCACTCCTGGGAAGGTGGGCCTCTAAGAAAGAAGATTGAGCATGGACGAGGGGAGCAAGCCAGTAAGCAGTGTTCCTCCATGGCCTGTGCTTCAGCTCCTGCCTCCAGGTTCCTGCCCTGAGTTCCTACCTTGGGCCCCCTGATGAACTATGACCTGGAAGATGTAAGCCAAATAAACCCTTTCTTCCTCAAGTTGATATTGGTCAGAGTACCTTATAACAGCAATGAAGAAACAAACTAGAACATGTATCAGTTCTTGTTATTATCAGGAACAATGTAGCATGTCCAACTTATGGGAAGACTGACAGTTTGGGGGCTCCCTTCATGAGTGCTAGCACCATTTACCTGTCAGCATTACCTCCTATTATTTTTTGCACCCCACTTCTTTTCTTTCTTCTCCAGCCCTTTATAGTTAATTTTGTGTCTTATTTGCTCTTTGATAGAAATATCTTGAAATTCAAGTCTCAGAACTACAAATACAAAATTTTATATAAAAATGAATGAGAGTAGAAAACATACGTAAGTATTAGAGACTTAAGAGAGTTAGGTCATTTCATTTGGAAGCATTTTAATTTATCAGAAATGTTTCTTAAATTCCCTAGGCTTCTCCTACATACTTAGAACACTGCAAATCCTAGCAACTCCCAGAACTCCCAATGAGGACTCTGCAAGTGAGGACTTACTTTATTTATTTCACAGTCAATCTGTTTTGGGGGTAAACACAGATGCTCACCCCACCACAGCTCTTCCACAGCTTTGGAGATACCGATTAGTGCAGTAAGACAAAAAATTTAAAGCAGAGATCTCTGAAAGGGAGAAAGAAGAAACAAACTGTCAGTATTAGCAAGGGATGCAATTGTTCACATTAAAGCTCTCAAATAATCTACAGATTTTTTTCAGAATTAATATGAGAGTATTTAGCAGCTTGCTATTTCAAAACAACAGATAAGATTATGTTGATATAAGAAACATAGCTCTTTCCTCAAAGGGGATAAGAGATAGTTTGTTCTGGAGCCAAATATGAGTGCCAGGCCTTGGGAACACAGATTTAGGTTACCCCAGATTCCATGTTCCAAGGAGGCGGTAGTTTCATGAGGTGCAAATAGTAACAAAATAAAGTCATAAATCAAGACAGTTTCAAATACATTGGTGGGAACATCAGGTAGGTAAGTTACAGCAAATCAGGGAGATCTCAGCTCTAGGCCTCATAGGCCATCTGGAGACATTCTTAGCCCTTGAGCTGATGGGCCCTAGGGTCCCTAAGCACATTTCAAAGGATTTACCTAATAGGATTTACCTAATAGTCATAGGATGTTAGGCCACATATAGAGGTGGGAGATGAATGGCTATTAAGGGGGCTAAAGGTAGCTCAAGATAATCTGGTTCTGGACCCATAACATTCCAAACTCTCCAACATCACAGAAATTCTAATTCAGTTAGGCAACCTTGTAGAAGGGTCAATGTAAGCTATAGCTTCTTTTGTTCATAACTGCATTTCTATATCCTAGAAATGATTAGGAAAAATATAAAGGATATCATTTTCCTCTGGGTGTGGTAACACAACTCTAACTCTAGCACTGGGGATACTGAGGCAGGACGATTCTGAGTTCCAGGTCATCCTGGGCTATATAGACAGACCCCTTTTCAAAGAAAACAAACAAAAACCTCTCCTCCCACCTTCCCAAACCCAAAGCACTGCAATGCAAAAGTAAAGCCAAAGAAACAAAAGCGTCAAACCAACCAAAACAAAACTCAACAGAATTTAGGATAACATTTTACAAATAAGTAATGTAACATTTTAGAAATGTGTAAATTGTTACTGAAATTCACTGGAAAGAAATAACAGGGCGACAGAGTGTCTTAAATATGTTGTTGCATCACTGAAAACCGGCTCTTTCTCCATCTGTTGTTATAGGGAATCCAACTTGCAGACAGATGCCTAAAGTGGTAGCATGGAGGACTGGAAGAAGCTTTGGTGCTAACTGAAAATCAGAGTCATTGTAAACAGGATGCAGGTAATGTTTAAGAGCTACTCCACGTTCTGATACGTTTTCAGATGAGCGAGTTTGCTCCACATCAGTCTTTCATTTTCATTCTTGATTCAGTGAAATTGCTCTTGTATTTTGAAGCATTCTGTTAGCTGCCCTGTCTATTCACATTGCTGCAATGCTATGTCTAACATAATAGCACAATTGTGCATGCTTTCAGAAAACATATTTTCACCACTCTAGTGAACTAGAACACTTTAAAAAATATTTTATTTATTATTTTTATTTTATGTGTATGAGTGCACTTCCTGCATGTATGTGAGTGCACCCTTGTGCAATGCCGTGGAGGTCAGAAGAGGGCTTCGGATTCCCCTGGAACTGGAGTTAAGGATGGTTCGTAGCTGCCATGTGGGTGCTGGGAATCAAACCCGGGTCCTCTGCAAGAGCAGTCAGTGCTCTTAACCACTGAGCCACCTCTCCAGCCCCAAACTAGAACACTTGCTAGGAAAACCTGGGAGCCACAGCCGTGCTTCCTTTGGCATCTTCCTGTTGTGTGTTGCTAAAGCGACCCCCAGTGTACAGATGGTGTGTGTGTGTGTGTGTGTGTAAAGTAACTGCTGGTGTTTCTGAGAAGTACAAGTTCATGTTTTCAACAGAAGAGAGAAAGAAGCTTCGACTGACACGTAAAGAGAGAATGCGCTGAAGATGGACAGAATGATGGTTATTGTTCTTGTAACAAATTACCACAAATGCATGACTTAAAAAGACACAAATTTATTATCGTCTGTAGGTTGGGCTCTACCACATATCTTATTGGATAAAAAAATTGAGTGTCAACAGTGCTCTGTTCCTTTCTGGAGACTTGCAAGGAGATTGTTTTGGTGCCTTTTCCAGCTTCTTGAACTGCCTGTTGGTTTTCCTCATCATCAAAACTAGCACTAGCAGGATGAGTCTGTCTCACTTTGCATCGCTTCAGCCTCTTCTGCCTCCCTCTTCAACAGTTAAGGGCTCTCGAGATCTCACTGGGCTCATCTGGATAATCCAGGATAATCCCCACCTTGAGGTCCTTAACTTAATCACAGTTGCAAAGTTCCCTTGGCCAGTAAGGTACCACATTCAGATAGCAAGTGTTAGGACACAGGTACTTTGGGGGTTGCTAGGAAGGGAAGTAAACTCTTTACTGCCTGCTTCCTCTGTTCTACTCTGGCCACGTTGCTCACTGTAGCCTCAGTGCTCAATTGCTCTTTCCTTGGTGTGGAATGACTTACTCTCTTACTTGGTTCATAGCTCTGCTCAGAAGGCCTACCATGAACCTGTATTTAAATCTATCCATGCTCTCTGTCTTCCAACTGTCCCTCATTAAAAAATATTTGTTTTTTAATTGAATTTTCGTTATTTTCATACAATATAATTTGATGGGATTTACATCCCCTCCCCTAGTCACACCTCCTCTTATTACCCTCCTGTCCCCAATTTAATACTCTAATTATATATATATATATATATATATATATATAAGTTCTATAGAATCTAATTTGTGTCTCTGAATGGCCTTCAGTGTGTGTTCATCCACTGGAGCGTGGTTAACCTACCAAGAGTCACATTCTGGAAAAGGACTGTCTCTGCTCTTTCCAGCAGCCATCACTGTCATAGTTTCCTTAGGTGGGTTGGAGCATCTTACCCACTTCTTTATGTCCATGGCTGGGATTTTTTTCTGATTTGAGCTTGCCTGGCCTTGCGCATGCTGCCACCATTCCTGTGTGTTCATATGAATAACTACCAGCTGCCTGGAAGACTGTTTCCTGACGGTCATCCACCCTCTCTGGCTCTTATAGTCTTTTTCGCCTCCTCATCTGTGATGATCTCTGAACCTTGAGAAACAGAAATTCTTGATAGAACTTCTCCTTCTTTGGGTCTCCTGCCTTAAGTTAGAGACTGAGTCAGCTTTGCTCCCATGTGTCACCCAGGGTCTAGCCAAGGGCCCGACACCTAGCATCTCAATGAAATGCATGGACGAATCAGTTTAATTTTTCCCTTTAACATGCTGTGTTCTTCAGTAAGTAGGACCACAGAAAAATATTCTGTAAAGATGCAGATACCATTCAGTTAGTGAAGCTCTTTAAAAGCAGGTGTATCAAAGCCCTGTATATAATGCCACTGAATTTTGCTTTCTTAAAACCTGGGCATACATTTATGCTATAACCAGTAATGTGTCAGAGTCAGCTCCAAATATGAGAGAAATAGTCTTTTCTTCTCTTACAGTTTTAATACTGGTCTTGTTGTACCAGTAGACATGAGATAAGCTCATAAAAAATGCTTATAGTAGGAAATATCACTTTGATTGTGGGACATTGAAGTTCATCTGTCCCAAGGCAGAGTCTCATCCTGTCTGGATTTGTAGTATCTGTCTACTTATACAAGCCAAAGCTCGCTAGAAGAGAAGTTTTATATGGAAATTAAAAAATATTTTATTATTTTATTTAATATGTATGAGTGTTTTGCTTACGTTTGGTAAATATATCTGTGTTGTGCAAAGCTCACAGAGGTTGGAAGAAGGTTGGAACTGGAGTTATGGACAGTTGTTAGCCACCATTTGGGTGCTGGGAATAGAACACAGGTCCTCTATATGAACATCAAATATTCTTAACCATTGAGCCATCTCTCCAGCCTCTTTATATGGATTTTTTTATTAAAGTCTAAAATTTCCATTTTAATTTGTAATTTTTCTAAATTAAAAAATTATGTATTTGTATTTTATGTGTATAAGTATTTTGCCAACATGTATATAAGTGCTCCATATGCGTACAATGCCCACAGAGGTCAAAAAAGGGCATTGGATTCCCTGGAATTAAGAGTTATGTATGGTTGTTAGCTCCCATGTGAGTGCTGGGAATGGACCCTGGGTCCTTGCAAGAACAGCAAAGGCTCTTAACTGCTAAGCCATTTCTCTAGTCCCATTGCAAAGTAATTTTAACTATTTTGTTATTATTTTTTATGTGTATATGTGTATTGCCTGCATGTATGTAAGTGCACCCATGTTGTACAGTACCTGTAGAGATCAGAAGAGGGTACCGGATTCCCTTGGAACTGGAGTTACAGATGGTTGTTAGCCCCCATGTGGGTATTGAGAATTGAACCTGGGTCCTCTGCAAGAGCAGCCAGCACTCTTAAATCACTGAGCCATCCCTCCAGCCCCATAAACTAATTACTAAATATTGTACTATGTGCTTCTGTGTCCCTTCTAAGAGAAATGATTAGTTTCGGTCAATAAAAGTATTTTTAATAAAAAAGGAAAAAAAAGTAGATTATATAACTCAAGTAGCCAAATTTAAGTTGACATTCCTTAGTGGTGGACTCACATACATTACTAAGTATCTTTTATAAATAGCCTTACTATTTGAAATTTGGGGCAAAGAGGCCAATAATAATAATGACAAAAATATGGGGCTGGCGAGATGGCTCAGCAGTTGAGAACACTAGTTGTTCTTGCAGAAGACCCAGGTTCAGTTCTTAGCATCCACATGGCAGCTGACAACTGTCCATAACTCCAGTTCCAGGGGATTCAATGCCCTCTTCTGTTCTATGTGGGCGTTGCATGACATGAGTGTACTTACATAATGCAGGCAATACACACAAACACATAAGAGAAAAATAAATAATGACAAAAATAAGTGGCATCATTTTTGCTGCCCTTTATGGAATACTTACTTGTGCCAGTTGCTAAATCCTTTACATGTCTTGTTCTGTGTAATCTTCTCCCCACATGAAGCCGTGGAGCATTTACTGTATTGTCTACTCAGCAAGAGTATTCCCCTTACCCAGTGATTGTTTTAAGAAACTCTTCCTCTCCTCTTCCACCAGTTCTGGGGATGTAGACTATAGTACCTTGGAATCTTGGCTCTCAGGATGGATGTGTGACCTAGACATAGGTGAGCAGATGTATATCAGAGCAGTTGTTATTTATAAGCCAGACATCACACAGTGAAGCAGTAGCTATACATGAGAGGATTTGGTACTCAGTCACACTGACTTCACCCGTATTTCTATCACTCTGCTGTACTATGTCCTAGCATCCCTGTTTCATGATCAGCTATGCACTAACACTCTCCCCATTGAGACTGATTCTTGAAAATATAACAGTGACTTACATGTGACTTAGACAGTTGTTGCTCATCTAGTCACTTGTCTTTTGATTAACGTTTTTATCTTCAGTGCTAGGGATGGAAAAGCAGATAGGCTTCATCTTTTGTGGTTATTCTAGCGGAATGTAAGTGATTATTTGAAACTTGGCGTTGAGAAGGTATATTAGTTATTTTTTCATATTGCTATGAACAAACACTTGATAATAAACAACTTAAGAAGGGTTTATTTTGGTTTATAGTTGGGGGGATGCAGTCTATCATGACAGGACAGGCAAGACGGCGAGGTGTGAGGCAGCTGGTCAAATTCTCTCTGCAGTCAGGAAGTAGAGGCAGGACAGGAAGTAGAGCTGGGCTTAGTTGATCCATTTCTTCCAGTGAGGCTCCACCACAACCGGCACCAGCAACTGGGGTCCAAGTGTTCAAACACATGAGCCTATGAGGGCCATTTCACGTTCAAACAGCACAGAAGCCTCTATCGTGGCTATCAGGAAAGTAAAGCAAGGGAATGGGTTGTTAAGTTCAGTTGAAATGTTTGAGCATTTGTAATGAATTTTGGAAATATGGAGTTGCACATTTTTGCATCCAGGGTGTGTTGAACCAAGGACTTCAAACTGTTGTTCAGTTCGAAGAATATTTCAGTTGTTAGCTCATCTGTGTACCAAATGAAATTCTTAAAAATCTGTTCACTATAGGGCAGTGACGTCTTTTAACAAACACCTCCCTCTACAAAGTGCCTAGACAGTTCTACCCCATAACGATAGGAACAGCAACATGACCTGAATTTAGATTCTGGAATTGAATCATTTATGGGGACCACTCTTCTGGCAAGAAGGATGCTAAATCACTGCCACCCTGAAAAATTGTCATGCGCTGGCATTGTTGAACATTTTCTAGCAGTTGCATCGGGCCTCACATTTTGTTGGTGGGGAGTTCCATTTCTTCATCTTTGGTCCAAGTTACTTAGCAATGACCAACCCAACTATGCGCCCACCATATTGTTTTGCATGTTTGACTAGAACATTGACAGATTAATAGGAAGGGTAAATAGCAACAACTGCAGGGGCCCAGTGTGGGGCAGCAGGATTGACTACACTGGACTTTGTTGTGTTTGCTCAGAGGAAGTCACAGCAAAAGCCTGCTGGGATGAGGTGACTCGGGTCATGGGCATTTGTTTCTAGTCTCTATAGAAAACAATCGTCTTCCCAATGGAAGATGGCTTTTTCTGAATCTACATGGTTCCACTGATGAGGAAGCATTTGCCCTTCCAGGGTGCTGGCTAAATCACAAACACAAGTGAAAAGGCCACACAATGGTTCAAATGTGCTGTATTCCTCAGAGAGTCTTTTGATTTAAGTTAAAGGAAAGAAACTTGGGAAAGTTTATCTTGAGGATCCTTTACCTAGTCACTGCTAACTCCTAGGATGTGAAATTTAGAATTCTATGAGGTTTCAAAATGATATAACCACCTTCTCTTCTCTTGACTCATGAATTCAGAGCCTGTGAACATTTAGCAGTGTTAATTTTGTAAGCTCTGGCTTTGTTGAAATCTATTTTGACTCCAATTTGTTCTCCTCTGAATCTGTGGATGAGATATATTAGTAATAAGGAAGAAAAATCTCCTTTGCATAAAAATCAATCAGAAGCGAAGGCTTCAATTAAAATCACAACTGTGTTTCTGGTTGACAAATTTCTTTGAACATGGGTGATTTTATATTTCAACATTATCTCAGGTCTTTACAATAAAGTTTGCTTCTAATAAAAGACTCTAAAGGGTTCCACATTGAGTTTTGATTAGTAATTCTTGATCTCTCTGTTTCTCTGTGTATGTGTGCATGGATGTATAAATCTTTCTTTTAAACTGCCAGACACTCTTGTTGAGCTGGTGGGAAAGAAGGGCATGGGATAGCATTTACAATTTTCCCTTTTGTTGACTGCAATTCTGAACAGATGCTGTTTTTGAACATCTGTCTTACCTTTGCTTCCTTTTCTCCCCTTCCTCTTTTACTGTTTTTTTTCTTTTCTATTCTTCTTAGAGCACAAGAATAAGTTTTATGCAAATGTGCTTTATGGTGGTATTGAAAACCATTTTAGATCCCATGAGCTTCTTAAACTGAAAAAACTGTTGAAGGTTATCTGTTTCTTTAGCTATCAATTAATGTGCACAATTTCTATACACCAAGCCACAGTGTTATCACAGGGCCAAATCCTATTTACTGAGCATCTACTAGGATGAAGGTACTCATCTAAGGATTGCATATGGAACTAGAGAGGTGGCTCAGTGGCTAAGAGCATGTTCCGCTCTTGCAGAGGATGCAGGTTCAGTTCCTAGCATGCATGTCGCAGACAGCTTATAACTGCTTGTAACATAACTCCAACTCCAGGGATCCAGTGTCTCTGGCTTCTGAGGCACCTGTACTCATGCGCACATACCCTACCCCCCACATACACATCATTAAAAATAAAAGTCTTAAAAATATTTTATTAGCTATTGTGAAAAGAACAGCAACAAACATGGATATACAAGTATCTCCACAGTAGGATGAGTCCTGGGGTATATGTCAAAGAGTGGTATAACCAGGTCATATGGTAGGTTCATTTTTAGTTTTTAAAAAAAATATTTTATTTTTTTAATTTTATGTGTATGAGTGTATTGCCTACATGTATATAAGTGCACCCATGTTGTGCAGTGCCCACGAAAATCAGAAGAAGGATTCTGATTTCCCTGGAACCGGAGTTAAGGATGGTTGTTAGCCACCATGTGGATACTGGGAATTGAACCCAGGTCCTCTGCAAGAGTAACCAGTGCTCTTAACTGCTGAGCCGTCTCTCCAGCCTCTAGTTTTTTTTTTTTAAGAGTTCTCCACACTGCTTTCCATAAGGGTTACAGGAGTTTGCAATCCTGCCAGCGGTGACTGAGTGTTCTCCTTTCCCCACATCCTCTTCAGCATTTGGTATCATTTGTTCTCTTGATCTTAGCCAGTCTAACTGTGGTAAGATGAAGCCTTAAAGTAGTTTTAATTTTCATTTCCCTGATTGCTAAGGATGTCGAACACTTAAGGTGTTTCTTAGTCATCTTTACTTCTTCTTATACATCTTTTCAAAAAAAATTTTATTGAGCTTTTGTACATTTCCTACAACGGTTTTTAATCAAATTTAGACCTCTCTTCCCATCCATGTCCCCCAAACACTCCCCCCATAGCCCATCTTTTAATTGGGTCATTTGTCTTATTGATTCTTTGTTTCTGGAGTTCTTTTTAAAAATATTTCATCTATTATTTTTATTTTATGTGTATGAGTGTATTTCCTGCATGTGTGTAAGTGCACATGTCATGCAGTGCCCACTGAGATCAGAAGGTGTCCTGTCCCCTGGAACTGGATTTACAGATGGTTGCTAGCTGCCATGTAGGTGCTGGTAATCAAACCCAGGTCCTCTGTAAGAGCAGGCAGTACTTTTCACTGCCGAACCATCTCTCCAACCCCCATTTTGATTTCTTTATATATTCTGGATGTTAATCCTCTGTCAGATGTGTTGCTGATAAAGATTTTCTCCCTCTCTGTAGGTTTTCTCTTCACTTCCTTGCTTGTTTCTTTTGCTGTACAGAAGCTTTTTAGTTTAATGAGGTCCCACGTGTTGACTTTTGACCTCAATCCCTGAACAACTGATGTCTGATTTAGAATGTCCTTTCCAACGTCTATATCTTGTAGGGTACTGCCTATGTTTTCTTCTAATAGTTTCAGAGTTTAAAGTTTCGCATTGAGGTCTTTGATCCATTTGGAGTTCACTTTGTGCAAGCTGAAAGATAAGGGGCCAATTTTATTTTTCTATGGGTAGAGATCCGGTTTTGCCAGCACCATGTGTTGAAGATGCAGTCTTTCCTCCAAGTGTGTGTTCTTGGCACTTTTGTCAAATATTAGGTGGCTGAAACTACATGTACTCATGTTTGTGTCTTCAATTATGTTCCATTGATCTATGTGTGTGTTCTTGTGCCACTACCATGCTGTTTTTATGACTATAGCTCTGTAAATGGCCAAAGCACAGAGAATAGGCGTCTGCAGAGTGCAGGTCTTTGGACAGGACACATATTAAACATCACCCACCCAGGGCTCAGGGACCATTGCAGAAGAGGGGGTGGAAAAATTGTAAGAGTGGAGGAGGTGCAGGACCATAAGGAAATAGAGTGTCACAGCCTCCTGGGACCTTGCTCATATGAACTTATAGTAATGGTGACGGCATGCACAAGATCCATGCAAACTCAAGCAGACAAAAATCCAGCATAGAACTGTGGAAATGGGAAGCAGGCACCAATCTTAGCCAAAGAACTATTAGCAGCTGATTGCTGATGGGTGAGGAAGAGCTGATCTTCTTAACTCTAGGTAGGCTGACTAGACCCCAGTGGATGAACTTGGACTGAAGGATGTCTGGGGATACTAACTTGACTTGAAAGACCTTAACATAAATGACAGAATGCATGAAATCCAGTGGGGGGGGCAATAAGAGGGTGCTGATGGGGTGTAAAGATGATTAAGATATTGTATATGAAGTATACAAAAACTCAATGAAAATATACAAAAATATTTTATTAATTATTTTTATTTTATGTGTATGAGTGTATCACCTCTGTGTCATGCAATGCCCCCAGAGGTCAGAAGAGGGTATAGATTAATTTAAATTTCAAAGTATTTACAGTCTGCTTAGAGGAAAAACTGGCAGAAACTGAAAGAAAATATATATGTAGAATTACTAGTGATTTGGGAGTGTCTTTCTGCCTTTTTTAAAAAATAAAAGATTTATTTTAATTTTTTTATGCGTGTCTAAGTATGTGTATGTACATGTGCATATGGGTGCCTATGGAGCCCAGAAGAGGGCATTGGATCCCCTGGATCTAGAGTTATAGGCAATTGTGAACCACCTATGTAGGTGCTAGGAGTCAAATGCTGGTCCTTTGCAAGAACAGTATGTTTACTCTCACATGCTGTGCCATCTCTCCAGTCCATTTACTGTTTTTTAAAGTTCTGTAATGAATGTGTGTTACCTTTACAGTCAGAAAATTAAATGACTGGTGTGCATGTGTGTCTTACATGTCATTTTTTTTTTGTTGTTGTTGTTAATAGCCTTCCTATAAAGACCCTTGGAAGACTAATGCCTTCCAGAGTTCCACTCACATGAACACTAGTGGCTGCTACCTTGGCAGGCTTCTTCCTAGTTCCCTGCTCCCTCTTGATTCCAACAGGGATTCCCATGCTGGGTACTGGCTTTGAGACCGTGGAGGGTCGATGGGGCTGAGAAAGAGAAAGCCAGTCAGGAGCTATGACCTGATCTTTGGATGTCTGTGGGAGCCTGCAGCCCTGGGACTGCATGTGGCACCCTCTTAAAGATCTCAAGTTCACAAAGTAAAATGGATTTTACTTGAGTAAATTACCCTGCTTTGCAAGAATGTTAATAAATTACCACAAAAATGCTGTCATCCCTAGCACAATCTCTCAAAGGCTCACTTCAATGGTGTTTTTGTCTCAGTTCATAAGATTCACTTGTTAGTTATACAAAATGCATAAACTGAATCTGGAATCTCAAGGTAATTTGCACTTTGGTGAATTCACCTGACTGTTCCCCTCTCCCATACTACCCTCACAGGGTTGGCTGCACAAGCCTGTGTACAACTCCCCTGAAAGGCAGAGGGTTGTGTGGGTCCTTGAAATGAAAGAGAATTCCAAGGTTGCCTTTTAGTTAAGGGTAAATAAGTCTGAATTCAGAAACAGTGAGAATTTTACCTTCAAAACTGTAATTTAGGAAAGGATTGCAAGTTACGATTTGTAGGCAGTTTGCATTTTTGACGTTTACTTGTTCCTCTGGTTAATAAAATTGTATAACCATTCCATGGATATGACTACCACATGCATTAATGCTTACAGGTCATTGGACAAAAAAAAATAGATTTTCTTTGAGATAGGGTCTTTTTGTAGGTCCTGCAGGCCTGGAACTCCCTTTGTAGACCAAGCTGGCCTTTATCTCACAGAGATCTGTCTACCTCTGCCTCCCAAGTGCTGGGATTCAAGCTTGCCACCATGCTTGACCAAAGAAATAGCTTTTTTAAACTTAGTGAGTTCTAGGTTAAATTTGAGGTCTAGAATGTTAAGCCTTATGTATGGGCTCAAAAAGATAAATGTTGGCTCTTCTGGAAATATTAGCATTTTGTGTTTTTCCACTTGTTACATGTAATTATTGAAAACAAGCTCAATAAAATCAGGAGACTGTAAGTAATGTTATCAAATAATAATGGTATTCATTGCCACTATTTAACAGACTGAAAATTTGTTCTCATAATGCAATTGCGCTCACTAATAAGGTGCTTCTTTTCAGGGCACAAAGTATGAAACTTTACATTTTGTGTTTGTTAGTTAAATTTGCTATTGGTGTACTGATTTACATTTTGAAATTGATATACCTGGTTAGAGGTCCGTAAGCATCCCTGGTAGGAAAAATGTGTCTTTCTTGGAGTTTTTTCTAATGTGCATATATCAGAGTTCAGTGGACACCTCTACCTGAAATTTCATGTGTCACGTGTCTCATTAGGATCTTAACTGTCCACCCAAGGATGTGCATTTTAGTATTGTAATGAACCATGGGGCCCCCGTTCAGACACTCTGGAGTGCCTCTGAGTCTGGACCAGTGGCTCTGTAGCTGCCACCAGGTGTAGTTGGGCTCAGCTGGTATAGGGGGTTTGCCAACTGATTTTTTTCATTTATGCTAATGTTGTAGCCTTTGTGTAAGAGCTTTTAGAGCTCACTCTCCATTACTCTTCTGCTTCCTCTCTCTATAGATATAGATTCCATTCCATTTAAATAATTGACAGTTGTGTGCCACATAGTTGACCTCTTCTTGGATCCCCTGGTCACAACCAGCAGTTAAAAATACTTATTTGAAGAAATAAAGCCTTAAAAGAGCAAGTGATGAAGAGGTACAAAGCCTTAATCTTGGTCATTTTGATACTTGATAATTCTGGCCAATTACAAGAACCCAACAGCTCCCAGTTAGGAAGCTCTTGCCACATGCTACTGTTAAGCTTTTATGTATGTTGTCTTGTTTCTTATCTTTTTGCAATGATCTCATGACATGTCATTCATTTACATTTGGAGGTTGCATAATATCTTTAATATACAGATAACTTAGTCACTTACCTGATTTCATAAAGATGACAACCAGACCTCAAACCTACCAGGAGTGGCTTCAAAGGCCCAGCTCTTGGCCACTGGCATATCTTGGCCAGAGCTCTGTCTAGACCATGGGACATAAGAAGCAAAAGATGTCAGAGTGTCATTTTTGGGACAGCCTCCACAGGTGGGCTTTCACCAATGAGTGGAGCAATGATTCTAAGTTTTCTTCTAGTTATTTAGCCATCCTACCAATAGTGTTCTTACAGATGTGCAAGCAGTCTTGGATTTTCTATTCTGTCTCTGTTCTTACTCCTTGAGTTGCATAGATCTGGCTGCCTCATAGTAAATGATACACATGAATTCAAGTGCTCATGAGATCTGACATCCTCTTCTGGCACATACTCCCACATAGACACACACACACACACACACACACACACAATTAAAATAAATCTTTTTAAAAGATAGTTATATAAAGACTAGACATAGCAAAACAATCTCCGTTGGTCAAAGTCAGGCAAGGCTGCCTTTAACAGACACATCATTTGCTATTATCTACAGTTGGAATTAACTGTCTCAGCTTTGTAAATGATCTTCAGAGGGATTAAAAGTCCACTGAAACTACCCCTCAGGTCTAGATTAAGTGGAAATGCAGAAGAGTCGGAGATCAGGATTGTACTTATTTTTCTTTCAAACATCTTAATAATTGCATAGCACTTTGCAATCCCCAAATCTCTGGGATGAAAGAAGAATAGACAGTTTTATAGTTTTCTAATTATGGAGATGGAAACTCTAAGAGATTATCTTAGAGGCATCTAAGAGGTTAGAATATATCAAATGGAATACTGAATGTGGGTTGTCATTTTCTGTAAATCTCACTTTGACAAAGCAGGAAACCAAAGCTCAGGCAAGTCAGAGCACTTATCCAAGATCCCAAAGCTATGAGCACAGAACTGAGGCATATGCAAGTCACTAGACACCTATATCAGGACTTTTTCTACCGCACTCTGCTAGGCTTGCTCCAACTCCATGAATAATGCAGAAAACAAAAATGTATTATCATTGATGTCCACATGTCTTAAGTGTTATGGAAATGTTTTGCAATGCAAAGTGTGTCTGGAAGGCAGCCTATGCATATTTCTTTAATCAGCAATGTATTCAACTTCTTAGCAGGCTTAAAATTTCTAGGCTCTAATTTCTAAGCTCTTGATATTGTTTATTTTCTAAAATGGACAACATAGTGCAGGATTGTGCTGTCAGGGAATTGTGAAAAGCTGTTTGTCATCAAATGAAAGAGGGAGCTGTGACACAGCTTAAGAATAGATACCCCTTTTCTTTGCCTAAGCAAAGTGGTTAGACTGTCTGTAGTCTTTTGTGTTCTTTTCAAGTGTATATTTGAAATGGTATATTTACATATAAGTGTCTAAAATAAAATTTTACCATAATTCAGTCAATAAGGCATAAAACAGTTCTTTAAAAAATATTTTATTAATTTTTATTTTATGTGTATGAGTGTATTGCCTGCAGAAGAGGGCATCAGATGCCTTGGAACTGGAGCTACAAATGGTTGTTAACCAGATGTGGGTGCTGGGAATAGAACCCGGGTCCTCTGCAAGAGCAGTCAGTGCTCTTAACTGCTGAGCCATTTCTCCAGCCCCAAAACTTAGGTCTTATAAAATTTTATGTTTCTTCCTTGGAAGTTTATGGAAGGCAACATTTTAAATCAATTTATATTGTCATAAAGCCCATAGAAGTAAAGAATTGACTTAAGGGTGTTAGGCTGATCTGTAGCAAACCTGCAGCAGAGTGTAAATTGTATGGAGAAAATTCCAAATGCTCATGGAAAGTCTTTCCTAACATGCCTCTGCCCTACTCCACTGTGATGGTAAATACACAGTCTTGTTAGAAGACGGGAGCCAATGGATAGTTACAGTGTATTCAACTTCATATTAGCTCTGGGTTTTACAAATGCAACATATACCTTTATGTTCATGTATTTAGTTCCTAATATGCAGATGGGTTTCTTACAATCTGTTAAATAGGTTGCTTATAACCCCAAACATATTTTCATAAGAAAATTTCTACCCAAACATATTTATTAAGTGCCCAAAGCTGAGCTTTCAAACAGCTGTTTCGTAGGTAGAGTCTAAAGCCAACTTCAGAAACTTTTGTGTGTATAAGTGTGTGTTGTTCCTCAGGAGCTGTCTACCTTGTTCATTAGTTTATTTTTGTTTTGAGACAGAGCCTTACCATGTGACTCTGGCAGGCCTGGAAATTGCTATGTGGATCAGACTGGCCTTGAATTCCCAGAGACCCACTTACTTTTGCCTCTGGGACTAAAGCCATGCAATACCACACCTGCTTGTATCCACCTTGTTTTTAAGATACAGGGTGTCTCACTGGCCTGGAGTTCTCCAAGTAGTCTAGGTTGTCTGGCTCTCAAGCCTAGGGATCTGCCTGTCTCTGCTTCCCAAGCATTGGGATTACAAGTGCCTGTTGCCGCATGCATTTAAAAATTTTTTACTTATATTCTGAGTCTTATATTCAAGTCTTTGTGCTTGCAAGACAAGTACTTTATCAAATGAGCCATCTCCCAAGCCCCCAGAAACCTTTTAAAGTAAAACTGCACTTTGACTTGCAGAGGGATTCAGAGTTAGCCCAAGATCCCAAGCCTCAGGCCATAGCACTGTACCCTTCTCAGCACAGATGGCAAGGTGCTAAACAAATATATTAACACTTGCTCCTGAACATGTAGCAGACCTACGTTTCCCAGCCTCTGTTGCTGTATGACATGGCCTGTAATTTGTTCTTATCAACAAATATGTGTGGAACTAATGGATGTTATGTCCAGACCTGGATCATTTAAACTTCCCCAGGAATTCCTACCATCTGTCCACTGGCTAGGAGAGAAAGTCCTTAAATCCCTAGGGGTGAACCAAGGGTAGGTCGCTGGTTCATTGTGTTGAACTGCCTGAAGTTCTGAGACTTATTTATTACAGCAGCAAACTTTAACTAATACTACTTATTAGTCTTGTGCCCTTGGAACCAAGGCACTTTTGGACTGAACTTTTCAGGAAGATAGGGAAAGAACAGTCTCAGGGTACCAGGCAGTGAAGAAGGCTTCTTGCAGTGCAGTTATGGACAAGGTCAGGAGAAAGAAGTTCCTCAGCAGGGGGTGATGCTCAGTCATGAGTGTCCTGTAGGTATGGCAAAGGCTCGCACAGAGCAAAGTCAATGTCATTAGAAGCTGTGTGCCCATAGGTTTCTTTGTATTCAGACCTTGTTAATCCACAGGTTGTTTTTATATATCTAAGTGTTTTGTTCTATAATGTATATGCTTTAATTTTAGGTTGTCTTTACAGCTGGGGAAAAAAATGATGCCTACTTAGAAAGCTATGGAAGGCACAAAAATTCTCCTCTTAGGTCTGGGACTAGGTCATACATCCCAAGAGCTGTTCTTGGCCAGTGACCAGTACAGCAGGTGTATTGAGATGGGCTTTGGGTGGTAGATGCAGGACACTTCTAAGGAGGACTCCCCAGAGTTTAGCATGGAAGCCTAGGAGGCTTCTTCTTTTCTCTCTCTTCTCTGCACCATCCCCCAGGGTCAGATTTTTCTTTGCTCATTTTCTCCTGCAGGTGTCTCTCCTGGTAAACTACATGTTTAACCTATCTTTGTTTTCTGCTTCTCAGAGGATCTGAATGAACTTGGAAGTCACTGTCGTTTCAGCCTTTCAGTGTATATGTATAAAAGGGACTTATCACCTTAAAGGGTGAGGGATTCTCTGATGACCTACTCTACTTCCCTGATAGATCAAATTCTATTATAGATGATGAATGATTATTCTGAAGTGGTTTATAGTATCCTTGGTAAGGCATGGCTTCACAGAGACCTGTGGTCCATCTAAGAACGTAGGAGGTCAACTTACAAGAGACATTAGAGAAGAGAATTTTAAAAAATGTGTGTGTATACACATGTCTGTATGCACATAGAGGCCAGAAGTTAGTGTTAGACATCTTCATCAATCTCTCTCTATCTTATGTTTTTAGGGAGGGTCTCCATTGAGCCTGGAGCTCTCCAATTCAACAAGACTAGCTCTCCAGTGAGTTCAAGGGATCCTCCTGTCTCTGCCTTCCTGTTCTAGAATTATAGATGTGTAATAGTCACACCTAATTTTGTACATGAGAGGTAAGGATCCAAATTCATGGTTATACGAGCTGTTTCTTTGACCTGAGAACTCGTTTCAAACATAGGGATTTCTGGTGGAGATGGGAGAACAAAAAATAAGGGCTATTTTCTAAGGCCCTGCTAAACTCATTGTTTTCCATATGAGATCTCAGTATGCCATTAAATGAACATTCATTTCAGTCAGATGATTTTATCCTAGAGGGGGTAAGGCATAGGAAAAAGTAAGCAATGTGCCCAACCTCACACTTCTTTAAAGAGGCAGAGCTCATATTTGAACCTGTCTATGGATGGCAGTTTTGCAGTGAAGTCATCAAAAAGTTTTGTCTGTTTTTTGTTTTTGTTTTTCTTAAAAAGAAAGGTTAAAACCAGCCAGTTTCAGAGTTTGTGGAGAGGGCAAGTCCTCTTCCCATAGTTCTGTGGATTTACCCCCTGCTCTGCCTCACGTCTTCTTCATGCGAAATGTCTCATAATTAGAAAGCACAGATTCTATACAGACACTGAGTCTTTTCAGTATAGACTACATTTCCAAAAGTGGTTATTATGCATGGACATGCTTGGCGAATTAGATTTCTGTGGTCTTGACTTTAATTGCCCTGTCTAGATATGTGATTAAGCTTTTGTTCTTTGTCTCAAGATGACCAGTCAATGGAGTTGTGTGGTTTTAATTTTTTCTGAAGTGCAGTTGGAGAACAGACTATGGAGTTTGCTGCTTTTCTCTCTTCTGTTTAGTTACTGTGACCGTTATTTCAATATTTTTAGGTCTTGTTAAACATGAAGAATGATACGAAATAGTATTATGTTATCAGCAGATTTTTGAATGCAATATAGAACTTTTAATTTTAAAAACGGCGACACAGAGGAGTACAAAAATTGAGTTTTTACTTGTGTCTTCACCCCCATTCCCAGAGGACAAGAGTATGTGCAGCTTGTGGGAAGTAGAGGAAAACAATTTAATATAAAATTGTAGGTTCCTATCTTTGAATATCTGTTACTATGACAACTGATTCAAATGCTGGAAAAACTAAAGTATTTTGGCAATTTAACTAGATGCTTTTGACAGTATGGGAACTAAATATATTTTAAAAACAGACATGCAGATCTCATTCAGCTGACCTGGCTGACACAACAGTGAGGCAACTCTGTGGGACCTGCATTCAAATTTGACACCCTTTTCTGACCTCTTTGGGCATTGCACAACACAGATGCACTTACATGCAGGTAATACACTCATACATATAAAATAAAAATAATAAATAAATAAAATTTAAAAATTAGATGAAGATAATGAAGGCTGACTTACTTATTCTGAGATACCTAGTCTATGTCTGTGGACAGCATCTAGCCCATGGTATGTGTTCAGTAAACGATGAGTCTTGGTATACCAGCTCTTCATCATTAGCTTTGGACTGTTCACAATCAAATTTCTCCTACTGCTTAATTTGCATATATAGTGATCATTTAATATCCATAGGGATTGGTTCCAGGACCCCACTTCCCCCAGATACCATAATGTGTGATACTCAAGTCTCATAAAATGGTGTTATATTTGCATATAACATATGTACATCCTTCCCTGTACTTAAATCTCTAGATGACTTACAATATCTAATACAATGTAAATGATGTGCATGAAGTTGTTTAAGTAATAATGACAAGAAAAAAGTCTGTATATGTTTAGGACAAACACATTTTTCCTTCAATAGTTTTTATTTACTGTTAGTGGAACTTGAGGGTGGTGGATTTTACTGACACAGAAAGCTGACTATACTTAGCTTCAATAATAAAATGGTGTGCTAGCTGGCCTCAGTTATCAACATGACACACCTGGGAAGAGGGAACTTCAGCTGAGGAATGTTCCCCATGAGGTTGGCCCATGAGATTGGCCTTGGGCCTGTCTGTGGGGCAGTTTCTTAATTGCTGGTTGATATGGCAGGGCCCATCCCACTATGAGTGGTATCATCCCTGGGCAGGTGGGCCTGGGCTGTATAATAAAAGTTACTGAGCAAGTCAGGCAGAGCAAGCCAGTAAGCAGCATCTCTATGAGGTCTGTGAGTCCGTTCCTACTTCCAGGTTCCTGCCCTGAATCCCTGCCCGACTTCTCCCAAAGATGGGCTGTGCCTTGGGAGTGTAAGATGACATAAACTTCCCTTCCCAAGTTGGGTTAGTGCTTTATCATAGAAATAGAAAACCAGATTAAAACACACAGTGAACTCAACAATTCTGAAACTATGGAGTTTTGAGTCTAAATATCAGTATACGACATTAGTTTATAGAAAGGTTTTATATGTCTTTTGACAAGTTTTGGAAAAGCTATTTAACCTCTAGAAAATGTTTTATAATGGTCAGAAGCCTTCATGTGCTAAGACGCTCTGTTCCAGAGATATCAGTGTCATCTTCATCGAGGAAACGAGGAAGTGCAGGACACTTGTAGGACATAACTTTGGTGATCTTCTCCCATCCCTGTAGTTCTAAAGATTAGCCACAGAACAAGTTAGGAATGCACCACCCTGAGACCAAGGAGTTGCCTGGAACAGCCCTGGCTCCTTTCCTCTTCTTCTTACTATGGAAAGGCTTTAACCCAGTGAGTCCTGTTGCCCCAGGCTCAAAATCCATGGTACAGTGTGCTTCAGAGGGCTTTGTTGTAGTGAGATGTGGGCATTCATAGACAATGTTTGATATTCCTGACAAAATGTTCCTGGCCCTTGGTGGATCAGCTTGCCATGAATCCTAGGCTTTTTATCATCCCCCAGTGCCTATATGTGAGTAACAAAGTTGCTTTCCATAACTTGTGTGGTTTTTCTGTCTTACCAGACTCAACCAAGTGAATCGTGTAATTGGTGCATGGTGAATGTGCTCCACAGGAAGAATGTGTAGCCTGGGAGCCTTAATAGTGGAAGCTTAAATTGAATAACATAAAAAGGAATATTGTGGGTCAGCAAGATGACTTAGCAGGTAAAGGCACTTGCCACCAAGCCTGGAAACCTGAGGTCAATCCTCAGAACCCACATGGTAGAAGGAAAGGAATCTCACAAGCTGTCCTCTGACCCCTGTAGGCACACCATAACATGCACGTGCTCACACATGCATACAAAATATATAAATAAATGTTAAAAAAGATTAAAAAATATTGTGCAAATAGAATTTTAGTAGAAAACAAGATGTCTTTTAAAATTAATTTTTATTGAATTTTTGTAAATTTCATACATTTGATAATTTTTACATTCCCTTCTGTATATGTATCCCCTTATTAAACCACCAATTTTTTCTCTGTACACACACACACACACACACACACACACACACACCCCACACACAGGTTTATAGAATCAGGTTTGTGTTCACAAATACCTTAAGTGTGGGTTCATCCAGTGGAGGTTGGTCAACCTACTAAGAATCTCAACTTTAAAATTTTTTTACTTTTATGTGTATGCATGTGTTGCCTGCATATAGGGTAAGTGCACCTGTGCTGTGCAGTGCCCTCGGAGGTCAGAAGAGGCTGTCAGATCCCCTGGGACTGGAGTTACAGACAGTTGTTAGCTGCCATGTGGGCTCTGGGATTCAAACCTGGGTCTTCTGCAAGAACAACCAGTGTCCTTAACCGCCGAGCCATCTCTGCAGCCCCAGAATCTCAACTTTAAATGAGACTGAACCTCCTTTTCCCAGCAGTCATCAGTTCCTTACAGTTCCTCAGGTAGGGTTGATGTTTCTTATCCACTTCCCCATGTCTATGCTGGGATTTTGTCTGGCCGAAGCTTACATGAGACATGTGCATGCTGTCATCATTGCTGTGAGTTCATATGAGCAACTGACCAGCTGCCTGGAAATCTGTTTCCTTGTGGTCATCCACCTCCTTTGGCTCTTACAATCTGTCTGCCTCTTCTTCTACAACGATCCCTAAGTCTTGGGAGACAGAAGTTTGATACTGGTGTCCTACTCAGGGAGAAGCAGTCTAAAGCCTCTTATTCTCTACACATTGGCCAGTTGTGTGTTTCTGCGTTAATCACTATCTGCTGGAAAAGGCTGCTTCTCTGCCGAAGGTTGAGAGGTGCATCAGTCTATGGATATAACAATAAGATATCAAAAATCATTTTAATACTATATCTATTTAGCAGAATAGTTGTATTAGGCTTTCTCCAATGGCCTGTGGGCTGTCTAGCCTCAGGTTCCTAGGTCTGATATCAATGTCAGGAGTGGGTTCTAGCTTATGAAACAGACCTTAAATCCAATTAGAAAGTAGCTGGTTACTCCCATAATATTCATGTCACTGTTGCATCCAGGGACATATCTTGCTAGGCCAATTGTTATAGCTCACAGGAGTCACAACTGGGTAAGGTTCATGATAATTTTTCTTTTCACATAGCATGCATAGCACCTATGAAAGCTAGACAGTAGAGATGAGGCTTTGAAGTCAGAACTAGGTTGAATTTTCCTTGTTTGTTCTATAGTTTGTGGTTGCATTGTCTTTAGCAATAGGGTCTTACTGTGAACTTCTGATGGGTAACCAAGAGCAGGGGCAATGGCCAGTATTGTTTGAAGGTCTATGGAACCCCTGGTTAACAACTTTAAAAAAAGGGAGTCCATTCCTGGCATTGGGATTTTATTTTGCAAGCCTATGGTATCTACTAGGGGCAATGTCACCCTGTTCAAAGGTAACTACTTTTAATTCCTTTTTATAATGTATATGTATATATTTTAAGATGCTTCTATTGTTGTGGCTTTCCATATGACTTTTTCTAAAGGCCTTTCATATTAGTTATACTACCTCCTCTGCCCTGCCCTCCCATTGCCCACATCCTTTAGCCTTTCCTACTCCATTTTTCCCCTTCCTCCCTTTAGATCGTCAAATTCTACCTCTTCTCTCAGGAATCCTCCACCCACCCATGACTGTTTATTAATTCCTTGAACTGTCTGGATTTTCAAATCAAAACATGCATATATAAGATTTCAAAGCTAGCATCCAGGTATGTACCTTTTGTCTTTCTGGGTCTGGGTTAGCTCATTCAGGATGATTGTTTCAGTTTTATTATTTTACTTGCGCATTTCATAATTTCATTTTCTTAAAGAGCTGAATAATATTTCATTGTGTACATGTACACACCTTTATTAACCATCCATCAGTTGATGGACATCTAGGTTCTGATTCCTGGATATCATGAAAAAGGCAGAAATGGACATGAATGAGCAGGTATTTCTGTAGTAGGGTATAAAGTCTTTTGGGTATATGCCCGAGTGGTAGGACTGGGTCATGTGGTAGATCGATTTCTAGTTTTTTGAGGAATCTTCACATCGATTTCCATGGTGGCTGCACCAGTTTGCACTCCCACCAGCAGTGGATAAGAGCTCCCCTTTCTCCACATCTTCACCAGCATTTGTTATTGTTTGTTTTTTGGATCTTAGCCATTCTGAGTGGGGTAAGATGAAATCTCAAAGAGAAATCTCAAAGAGATTTCCCCGATGACTAAAGATGTTGAACATATTATTTATTTATTTTATAAGTATGTGTGTATTGCCTGCATGTAGGTAAGTTTACCTGTGTCGTGTAATGCCTGCCTAGGTCAGAAGAGGCTGTCGGATCCCCTGGGACTGGAGTTATGGGTAGTTGTTAGCTGCCATGTGGGTGCTGGGATTCGAACCCGGGTCTTCTGCAAGAACAACCAGTGAAGATGTTGAACATCTTTTAAAACCATCTTTTAAAAGTACTTCTCAGCCATTTGTGTTTTGTCTTTAGAGAACTCCCTCTTCAGCTCCTTGCCCCAAGTTTTAATTGAATTGTATCTTTGTTTTATGTTTAACTGTTTGAATTCTTTGCATGTTCTAGATACTAACTTTCTATTAGAGATATAGCTGGTAAAGATCTTTTTCCCATTCTGTAGATTCCCTCTTCACTCAAATGATAATACCCTTTGCTGTACAGAACCTTTGTAGTTTCATGAGGTCCCATTTGTCAATTGTTGGACCTAATGTGTGTGCTATAAGAGTCCTGCTCAGAAAATCCTTTCCTGTGCCTATAAGTTCAATGTATTCCCTACTTTCTTCTGTGATTCAAGGTATTGGGTCTTAGGTTGGGATCCTTAATCCATTTGGAGCTGAGTTTTGTGCATGGTGAGAGATATTTAGTTTTGTTCTTCTACATGCTGCTATCCAGTTTGATCAGCACCATTTGCTGAATATGCTGTCTTCTCTAGTGTGCATTTGTTGCTTCTTTGTCAAAAATTGGGCAGTCATAAATGCGTGGATTTAAATCTGGATCCTCAGATCTATTCCACTGATTAATGTATGTTTTTATGTTAGTACCATGCTGTTTTTATTACTATAGCTCTGTAGTATAATTTTAGATCAGGAATGGTAATGCCTCCAACTTATATTTTATTGTTCAGGATCGTTTTGGCTATTGTGTGTGTGTGTGTGTGTGTGTGTGTGTGTGTGTGTGTGTAAGTATATCCTGTGTGAGATGATTTTTCAATTTCTGTGAAGAATTTTGTTGGAATTTTAATGAATAGTGGACTGAATTTGTATATTGCTTTTGCCATGATGGCCACTTTCACAAAATTAATCCTATTGATCATAGCCTGCTCTTTCTATTTTCTGGAATCTTCTTTAATTTCTTCAATGTCTTAAAGTTTTTATTATACAAGTCCTTCACTCCCTTAGTTAGATTTATTCCAAGGTGTTCTCTCTCTTTCTCTCTCTCTCTCTCTCTCATTTTTTGTTAATTTGGCTAAAGGTTCATCAATCTTGTTAATATTTTCAAGGAACCAACTCTTTCTCTAGTAGACATATACATGTTATTTGTGTTTTTTTCAATGAGACCTAGGTGTCTGGACTTGTGACCTAAGTGGTGTTTCTTGGTATGGGTAGATGTTCTCATCTGTTGAGTGACTATGTGGTTATTTGTATCTTTGTTTGCTGTTTCCCCAACTTGTCAGGTTGTGGCCCAGTTTAGTAGTGCATGGTCTTCAGTTTAGGGGCCACTTTATGCTGATGTGCATATGGAGTGCAGGAGTGGTCTCAGTTTAACTAAGGCTAGGTGACCACAAGAGTCTATAACAGAGCAGAAATGGCCTATAAACAGAGCAAGGAGGTGTGGGAAAGGGTGTGCACAAAGGCAGGGCTGGGAAAGCCCCCTGGGAGAGTCCAAGGATCCTGGCAGAGGAGAGATCACAGAGTGCAGGGAAGTGGGGGAAAGGAGAGTTGCCAAGGCAGGTCTGGGAATGTTCCCAGATCTGGGGGTCCACAAGGATCCTAAAGGGCAGAGATGGCCAGCACTAGGATGTGTGGGAAGAACACAGGTAAATATCTTAAAAGTTTCCAGTCATCTCACAAATAATTATTCTAAGCTTGAAAGGATAAAAATTAAAAGCAAAGTACAAGTAAATAATAAGAGTAATGAAAAAGAGGCTCTAACTACACATAATTATGCACAGAATGATTGAGATAATAAAGATGTTTATGTCAGTAACTTGACAGTTAAAATGAAAACATTCTAAGCAATATAACTTGTAAAATTCATTACATAAATATAGCTATATAAACCTTGTAGGAAATATATAAATCATAATCTAAGAAAAATAGAAAGTCATCATGGCTATTAGAGAGATGAAAATAACACTGTAATAGGTACTTTTGTAAGGAAGTGAAAACTTGTG
This sequence comes from Nannospalax galili, assembly GCF_000622305.1. Lineage (NCBI taxonomy): Eukaryota > Metazoa > Chordata > Mammalia > Rodentia > Spalacidae > Nannospalax > Nannospalax galili. The sequence goes on from NW_008337494.1 coordinate 115,401, forward strand.
AACTAGGGATAATCTTATGGAAAATTATACTGTAATATTCTGCAGAATATTCCAGTCTTATGCAAGTTCCTCCACAAAATTTAGGATATACCTTATATCAAATTGATTGTGGAAATTCTTTCTATATTTCCAGTTTTTCATTCCTTGCTAAATGTATACTATTTGTAATATAGCTTGGTTAACTTCTCAAAGAGATGGAGTCTATTCCCTTAATTTGTACATCTGGTTGGTCTAGTCAGTTGCTATGGTAATTATGAAATGTGGTGGATGTGATGGAAATGGTGATGTGTTGGTAGTCAGCCAGAGAGCCTTGAGAGAGGTCTTGCAGGGTTCGATCATGTGTACACTCCTGGGTCAGCTGTTGAATGTGAAAGATGATGTAATATAGTTGTCCTTGTTATTTCATTCCATAGCTAATCAACTGTGAGGCAGGTGAATAAGGACAGTTTAGATGACCTACTATTCAGCTGAACTCTCTGCTGAACACAGACCTATCTGAAAAGGCCAACCGCATCTTGTCTAAAGCATACAAATTTTTGGCTGATCCATGGGCTCATGAGCAAGGATACATGCTTATTGTCTGAAATCATTGAGCTTTAAGGTGGCTTTGCTAACTGATAGAAAAATTGTTATCTAGAAGTGGGGTGCTATTATAACAAAAGTCAGAAGGATGTGGTATTGCTTTTCCAACTGAGCTTCAAGCAAAGCCTGGTTGTCTCAAGCTATGGATGAAGCATTATGGCAAGAAAGAGTGAGGAAGAGTTGATATTCCTTAAGGGAGAGACTCTAGATAGGCTGACTAGACTCCCGTGGATGAACTTGCACTGAGGGACATCTGGGGACACAAACTTGACTCAATGGTCCTTAACATATATGACAGAATGCATGAAATCTTGTGGGGGGTTTGGTATGAGAGTATGCGGATGGGGGAGGGGTATAAAGCTGATCAGAATCTTTTGTGTGAAGTACACAAAAATTTAATAAAAATGAATATTGAAAAAAAAAATAAAATGATTCTGTAGTGTCCCTATTTGGCCATAGTTTCTTCAAACTAAATAAAGCCTGGAGGCTTAGATAAACTCAGTGCTGTGACTTTTAGACTGTTCGTGAAGCCTACTGAAAGAAAATGATGGCCTATAGGTCCTTCAACAAAAAGGGGCTTCTAGGAATCTTAAGGCATTGCCCCACAGTAGAGTGGGGAGCGGGGAGAGGGGAGTGAGCAGAGAGGAGAAGTTCCAAAGCAATTTCCCTTTAAAAAATTAGAAAAATTGAGTTTTGGTTTTTTAATTTTTAAAATTATTTGAGAGAGTCATACAATGTACTTTGATCCTATTCTTCCTTCTCCCAACTCCTTCCCGATCCACCCTGACTTGCCTACTGACCTACTTTCATGGTATTTTTTTTCCCCACCCTGTCCAACTTCTGTTGCCTAAATACGCTTGAGAGTGGTACCAGCCCTGGAGCGTGGTGGACCTACCAGGGGCCACATCCTTATAGAAGACTCACCCTTTCCCTCCCAGCAGCTGTCATATGTCACCAGCTCCTTAGCCAGGGTGGGACTTTATACCCATCTCCCCCCTCCATGCTGGGATTTTGACTAGCTTGAGTCTGAGCAGGTCTTGTGCATGCTGTCACAATTACTATGAGTTCATATGTGCAAACTACCTCTTACTCTTATGATCTTTCCACCCTTTCTCTTCCTCAATGATCCCTGAGCCTTGGGGAGAGGGGTGTGATATAGATGACCCATTTAGAGAGAAGTAAAAGGCATTAGCACGGAGATCCACAATTGGTTAATGTGTAGAGAATAAGAGACTGTGGAGTATTCAGCCCTAAAATTGTATTTCTTTACCTTTTAAAAACACCTATTATTCTTTAACTCATTTTCTCTTTCAGTTCCTCTAATCACAAAACACGTTTGATTTGTTAGAAAATGATCATTTCAGTGTATATTAGAAAGGGAATAAAAATGTGCGTTTATTCAGTAAACTACTGGTGGAATAGAGGACTGACCTAGATCCCAGCACAAGGAACATTGACAAAATAATCTAGAACCCATTTGGCAGATTGGGATGTCAGTGAGTGTGCTTTCCAGGAAAACCCCCTTATCCTCAGTCTACTGGAGGTCTTGAGGGCCCAAGGCAGCATCTGTCTGCTTGTACATGTGTAGTTCCCCATGTTTGAAATTATCATTGCCCACAGACTACCATCCCTGTGAAGCAGACAAAACATAGACATGAGATCATCAGTCATATCTCTTTGTTTTTGTGGGGAAATGGCAGCCGTGTGTACGTAATTATTAAGGTTAGTGCCTGGCATTATCTTATTGGAAAAACCCAGAGAAATGTACGGACATCAGGTTTATGTTACAGAAGCTTATAATAAATGATATAAAGTGTTAATGTTGAAAGAGACTAGGGAAACAAATCAGGAGGAAAATGAGCATCTTGTGAAAATTTTAGTGGAAGTTTAAAACAAATTTTTTTATGGTCAAAGTGCATTTTGGTTTTTAAGAGAGAGTTTCATTTAAAGCGGAGTCACATTTCTACCTTTCTCCAGAGAAGTTTCTGTCACTTGACAACACATTTCCTGGATTTGCAACGCCCATCTGGACCTGGTACAAGGCCTGGAGAGTGAAGGGTCGTGGCTAGGCTCATTGAGGATGGAGTTTGCTTCACGTAGTTCCCAGACCTCAGTCTACCACTATTCCTTCGAGGACTCTCCTGTGATGAGCTTCAATCATGCAGATCTGAATAAAGCTCCCTTGGTTTTGGCTTGCAGCTTCTCAGGCTGTTATTTCTACGTGGCAGATCTACATACATGTGTAGGTTCAGAAATGAATGAAAAGTGGGGCTACCTGAGGGGCACAATGAGGCAACAAGCTTTTGGTTATGTATGTATGGAAAGCGCTTCATTTAAAAAAAAAATTTTTTTTTAATTAATTTATTTTTATATGTAGGACTGTTTTACCTGCATGTATGTAAGTGCACCCATGTTGTGTAGTCCCACAGAGGCCAGAAGAGGGCGTCGAATCCCCTGTAACTGGAGTTATGCACCGTTATTACCCACCATGTAGTGCCGGGAACTGAGACCGGGTCCTCTGCAAGAGCAGCCAGTGCTCTTAGCTGTGGAGGTTTCTCTCCAGCCTGAAAGTATTTCTGAAAATAACTTAGTTATAAATCATTGCTCCATTTTTCCTTTCTAGTGACCAAATTTCAGTTTGAAGTCTTGACAGATGGAGAAAAAATAAACAATGACCTCTCAAAACTGGCCACCCAGTTTTGTAAGACTTGGCCAAAAAGCTTTGGGCTTTTTGTTAGTGTTAATGGTGGCATTAAATTGTGAGGCCTGGGCCAATTGGGTGAAAGGAGGCCTGGCCCAGATGGTGAAAGGAGAGAATCCCATGGGTTGTCCTCTGATCCCCTCTTGTATGCAGGGGCACATGGCCTCCCACACATATACACATAAATAAATACTAAAATATGCTATGAGGCTGTCAGAAAAAAAAGTAAAATTTTTCTTTCTTCTGCTCATACTTCTAGAAAATAAACTTCCCAATGAGCTTTGATTGGGGAGGAGGTTGCCTACTGTATTAGTTACTTTTCTGTTGCTGTGATACAAACACTGACCAATGCAACTTGTAGAAGGAAGAGTTTATTTGAGCTTATGGTTCCAAGAGGCAGGAGTCTGTAGTGGTGGGGAGGCATGGTGGCAGAGATGACTGGAGGAGGAGTGGAAGCTAGGCTCTGAATCTTCAAGCAGGCACAGGAAGCAAGAAAGACTCCAGTTCTGACCAGGCTTAAGAACTCTCTAAGCCCACCCCCAGTGATGTGCTTCCTCCAGCATAGCCACACTTAAGACCTCCCAAAACAGTGCCACTAACTGGGGACAAAATGTCTAAATACTTGGAGCCCATGGGGGACATTCTCATTCAAACCATCACACCTACGCTATGTCAATTCTTTGGAAAGTACAATGCATATTAGGAATTCAAGCATTTGAGTGAACATAAATTTGTCCTATAATGGAATAAAACTGGTTGCTTGTTAATTAAAATAATGCCAGCCAAATTTAGTCAACCATTTGCAAATCAATGAACTTAATCTTTTTCCGTAATAATTATGTTATTTATTAATAGTCACCAATCCCCAAATGACAGAAATAGTCAGATTTTACCCATTGCTAAAGTGGAATAATGCAATGTTCTTACATGTGCTATTTGGACACATGTGAGGTTAACAGATGCTAAATGTAAAAACAGGTTTCATGGTGAAGTTTTGGGAAATGGTGGATAAAGGAAGTTAAGCTTTTTTTTTTTTTTGGTTTTTTTGAGACAGGGTCTCTCTGTAGCCCCAGCTGGCCTGGAACTCACTATGTAGACCAGGCTGGCCTTGAACTCACAGAGATCCACCTGCCTCTGCCTCCCAAGTTCTGGGACTAAAGGCATGAACCACCATGCACGGCTTTAAACATTTATTTTTAACATAAAAATTATTAAGACTCAGCTAATATGCAATGCAGTTCTCATGAGGGGATTGTGGCATGTGGTCTCGAAGGTAAAGGGCCTCTGCTCCCCAGTTGATACTGGGTTTCAATTTGATACAGAGAGATCTGGGTTTCAATATTGTGTCACTACGGGGGACTGTGGTTCATCTGCAAAGTGGATCTAATCGCACCTGTTTCATGGGTTTGTAAAAAAGATCAAGTGAGGTAAAATACTTGGCAGGATTATTTGAGCACCAGAAACATTCATTTTGAATTCATGCCTCTAACTTTAGATTTGGGGGTTGGAGCTACAGTGAAGTCTTTATATGCACAGAACTGAGTTAGAACATGGAGCTTCTGCTGCTTCCAGACTGAGTGACCCTGGCAAGTCTCTAAACCAAGAGATTTGAGTCCTAAAGCTTTCACTTCAAAAAACCAAACAACACTTAACTACACAGTATTTATGAAAGCCAAGTTTGTTCTAAAACTGTTATAGAAAATCTCCAACATCATCCTATTTTATTCACAAGTTCATCAGGATGCACATCGATTGATATGACTGTCTATGTCCATACCTAAATTTATTTATTTTAAAAAATATTCTTAATTTTATGTGTATGAGTGATTTGTATGCATATATGTAAGTACACCCATGTGGTACAGTGTCCATGAAGGCCAGAAGAACTGTATCAAATCCCTTGGAACTGGAATTATAGACGGTTGTTAGCCACTATGTTGGGAACCAAGCCTGCTCCTCTCCAAGAGCAGTCAGCGCTCTTAACTGCCTAGCTGTCTCTCCAGCCCCGATACCTAAAGTTATATCCCTATATCTTAAGTCATTTAAACTTAGCAAAATTTTCAGTTATTCATTCACGTAGTTTAATGGTATTCCATATTTATTTTTCAAGATTGTCTCCAAAGTTGTTTTTTTGCACTTTATAGGATCGTTGTCAAGATCCAAAAGAGTTGAGCATCTTGTGTATTTATACTTCTTCAATTCACTTTTATTTTGCAATACTTTTCTTTCTTTCTTTTAGGCCACACCACTGTTTTGTTAGGGAAAATATGTCATTTCTTTGTGAACTATCCCTCCCCCTTTCTTGATTTTGGTGCATGCTATATTAGTGCTTTCATTTTTTCTTCAATTCCTTATATTTTTTGTAAAAAGACAGTCAGATGTAGTGGTCCCATTACAAGCTGGTACAGTTTCTTAGGGAATAAACTTCCAAAACGTCATGTCCTCGTTGTAGTGCGTCAGGAGGCATCTCATATCTGCCCAAACACTTTTATGAATCTTTAGGTTGGTCAGTGGGTTCAGATGGTGTCAACATGATCTTCACATTGTAAATCCCCTACCCACACTTTGTTACTAATTTTAGAATCTTTCAACATCAATTTTTGCATTATGGGTTTCAGATTAAAAAGTGCCACATTGTATCATTACTTCTATAATTATAACAGTACTTCTATTAAGAAATTTCTATCATTAACTATTTGGTTACTCTGGGATACAGGAAAGGAAAGATTAAAAATTTCCAATTTTTAATTTAATTAATATCTATTGGGTAACAAGAATTGTGCTAGGTATTGGGGTCACACAGTGAGCAGATTTACATCCCACACCTGAGTGGGAGCTTATAGCTTGAATAATGCAGTTGTATAATTAAACAATTACCATATAATGTGAGATGAAAGTCCAGCATTCTATTTGTGTTCTTCTGGCTTGAGGGTATTGGTTATTTTATTATTGTTTTAATCTATTTTATTCAATGCATTCCTTTGTTACAGCTACTACAAAAATACACATATAACTCAAATGACAGAAAATCAAATCATAGAAAATAATCATTAAAAACTGTGTGAGAGGCTAGTACACAACTATTATTTCTTGGGCACTTTCAATTGACCACACTAAGTAATGCTTTTATTTTTGTTATTTTTTCAAAATATTTTATTTATCATTTTTTATTTTATGTGTGTATGAGCATTTACCTGCATGTATGTAAGTGCACCCATGTTGCACCATGCCTGTGGAGGTCAGAAAAGGGTGTTGGAGCCCCTGGAACTGGAATTACAGATGGTTGTTAGCCTGTGTTTGGGTACTGAGAGCCGAACCGGGATGCTTTGCAAGAGCAGGCATTGCTGAGCCATCTCTCCAGCCTCAGTAACACATTTATATAGATGATCTTATCTGGCCTTCTGAATGACTCTTGGAGTTGACGCCTGTTACTACTGTTACTGCCGTTTCCTCTTTGAAGTACGAGGAGCTTTGAGAAGCAAGTTGTTTGTGCTGCCACAGTAAATCAGTGCAGGGTACAGGATTTGAATCCAGAGATCATGGTCTTACTTTAATATTTTGCTGCCCAAGATATAATAGGAAAGTGTTCCATAAAAGACTTGCTATTAGTGTCGCTTGATGGAAATAACATGGACTCCAACTTTTATTTACTTTTCAACCCCATCATTTATTGTCATGTAGTACTGGTCTTCTAATTCCTCTGGGCCATAGTTTCCCAATCCAGGAAGCAGAACTATTTGCCTTGAAGGACTGTTTGAGCAGGGTGGAGCCTTTAGGTGAAAACCCTAGCACCATGTCTGAGAGGTGAAATTCTTGATAAATATCAACTAGTGTTACTGCCTCCTTCCAGCTCTTATGAATGCTTTCACATGCAGTGATTCTCAGTAGAAACAGAGGGCCAAGCACAGAAGAATGACCTGAGGGCTATTATTTCCAAGCCCACAGGTCAGATCCAATGTGTAGATTCATTTATCGGTTCATCTGCACAGCACTTAGTATGTGTCCAGGGTGTGTGGAGAGAGGAACAGGGAGCGAGTGGTGTATGCAGCAGGGCAGTCTCTAATCCCCCTGGAGCCACCCTCCAAGGGTTTCCTTTCTGCGGAATGACTGCTGTGTTCTAAGTGAAGTTGTAAGACTCACCTGCCAAAGTTGCCCTAATGTCACCTCCTATACAAATTAAGGAGACATATAAACAGAACATACCACTACTGTCATGCACCTATTTTGCAAATCCTGCTTTAGGCAATAAAGAAGAATGAATTATTTCATTGAGCAATAAAGAAATTCCATGATAGGTTATTTATAAATTTCTGCAGAACTCTCTAGAAGTATAATTCTCAACTTGTTATCATTAATGGGGATGTGGAGAGACTTGACTTCATTTGGAACATTAAGTTACCACCATTCGTTTTTTCCCCCCTGAAACTCATTAAATTTTAACTAGATGCATATTCTTTTCTGCTCAACCAGGGGAAAAGACATATTTGATATATCTGTCAAGTCTGTTGTTGTTACTCGAAGAAATGTGTCTAATTTTAAGCCTGGAAACGCTGATCTGCTTGGAGGATCTTGCACATGTCACCCTGCGAGTGTGCTACGGAAGCTCATGTACAAACAGAGGAGCCCAGAATCTTCTGAGAAGTTTCCTGGCGCATTAATACCAGAAGGCCGATTTGAAAATTTCCCATTCAACTCTACTAAAGAGTTGGGGGGTGGGATAGGAAAAGAAAAAAACACTTATCTTAAAGATTCATGATTCAAGCTCCCGATAGAATCTGCAGTTTCCATAGTGCTGGGCCCTAGATTTCCCTTTAATGTAATTAAGCCTCAAGATTTATGAATACAACAGGCCAGAACTTGATCCGTGTTCATTTTCAATTACTGCAGTGAAAGGGCTCTATCCAGATGTCTCTATTTACAGCATTCAAGCAGGCAGGGCCAGGGGCAGGAGGGGGGGAGCCCAAATTGTCAACTTGTTAATTCTTCACAGAGGGTACTCAGCTGAGGTCCTGGCTTTGACCCTGTGACAAAAGGCTAGAGGCCCTGGGGGTGAGGGCATCAATGCTTCCAGGGACAACACGGTGAGCCCCAGGGGTCACTCCCTCTGCTTTGTAGGTATTTGTGTAATAATGGGGTCCATTCCTTATTTTTATTTCTGTTACAGTTCTGGAAGCATCGAAGGGGAAAAAAAAAAAAAAAAAAAACTGGCTCCAGTGTAGATGTGAAAGACAAACATATATAACGAGAGCATCAAGTGTCCCCTGGCAACAGTAACCAGGATAAAATGCTACAGGGGAAATACACAGTATGCACTGACCCACATAATCGGGCCTATTTTGGGAGCATTGTTTTATTTTTCTTTTGAAGGGTGTTTTTTTTTTTTTTTAATGTTCCCAGGTCTGCAATTTAGTTTTGCTGGGATTATTGGAACATAAGTGTCTTTTCTCTTGCCACAGTTACTGGCTTGCTTCTTCTGGAGCAGGTTTTCAGGCACCAGAAGCCCACCTGCCAGGGAAGCCTAAAATATTCCACTTTATCCCCTTTATTTTTCTTTTAAAAAATTTCTGTGCTTTCCAGGACCATTCTACAGGTTTCTTAGACATGTACGAAGTGTTTTCTTACACTAATGTGGACATTTGCGTGGAGATATCATTTTAAAAGGAAAATCCCACACAAAAGGCTTAGAAATAAGAGCCCAGCGGGGGACACAGACCCACTAATGAAATGTACCTCGTCCAGTAAAAAGCCCCAAATCCTACCCACGCTTTTCCTTGGCGGCATGTGTCTAGTTCATCATTTTATTTTCTCAACTCGGGGCCCAGAGTCGTTACCTTGTGAAAAAGAATGAATTGGGATATTGCTTTTGTGGAGCAATAATTGGCTGTTGTAGTAACGTGTGGCTCAGTCAGACGGAATGGTTGGCCAATTCTCCTCCATTTCAGAAACCTGCTTCTTAAAAGTAGAGCAAATCTCCTTGATTAGGCCCTTTAAATCAATTTTGGGTTTTTCTTTTTCTTTTTTTTTTTTTTTTTTTGTCATGACCTTTACAGGACTCAAATTTATTTCAGTGAATTTAAAAGGTTTGAATAGAACCAGGGATAGTTCAAAAATAGAGCCTCTACTCAGATTTATTCTATTGTTGGCCTTCAGGATGACACCTCTCCCCCACCCCACTTCATTTAAAAAGTGATTTAATAACTCAGTCCCAAATCTAATCAACTTCAAAACTTCATTATACATAAATGTATCCTTCTGGTTCCAATGAATATACTTTAGATACAAATGACATAATTTTTGATCTTTTTTTTGAAGGGGGGAGTTGTGGGTAGAGATGAATGTGCCAGAAACACAGGACAGGAGAACAGGATTGAGATATTTCATTATTAGTCATTCCTCCTGGAAGCTGTGGCCTGACAACTTTAGAAGTTAATCTGTCTCTTTTGCAGAAACAGTTGTTGTAGGCCTCTTGTTTATTCTTCAGTTGCTGAGGGTGTTAGAGCTCAACAGTATGCAGTGCAACCGCATTGAAACAGGGCCACTGTATTTTCCCCAAGTTTTTCAAGTTTTATTTGGTTGGTTTGCTGCTTTCAGTTGGTTCTATCATATTGATAAACTAAATTTTTTTTTCCTCTAAAGGTCTTCTTTATTGAGACAGCGTTTCTCTGTAGCCCCAGCTGGCCTGAAACTGGCTGTGTAGACCAGGTTGGCCTCAATCTCACAAAGCTCCACCTGCCTCTGCCTCCTGAGTGCTGGGACTAAAGGCGTGTGCCACCATGTTCAGTCCTAAAGTATTTTTAAGTTTACACTTGCTTGGTCTTGTTTTCCTTTTGAAAGCTCTTTTGTCTCATGTTCCAGTTCTCTTTTTCCCTTCTCTCTTTTTCTCATTTCTCACCAACCCCTGTGGATTCCCCTCTTCCTGATGTGACCCTACATCAGGCTAGACACTTTGCAACTAGCAAAGGCTGCAAAGGTAAATAAGGCAGGCTTTTTGGTCACTAGGGTAACTTTCCAAAACATACACTCTTTTCAGATTGATGCATTGTAATTTTTTAAGGCTATATTTTTTTATAAGTAATTTGTAAAATTTAGTATAAGGTTTTGCAAATATTTTTTCTCGTGTGCGTGGTGTGCATGTGCATGTGCATGTATGTATGTTGGCATTTGTGTGGGTATACATGTGTGTGCATATGTTCACGTGTGTGGAGACCTGAGGTTGATGTTAGAAGCCTTCCCTGATAGTGCTCTATGTCAGTCATGGAAAAAAGATCTCTCATTTGAAACGAGAAGGCTTGCCTGGTTAGCCATTTGAAATAGGCTTGCCTGGCTAGTCAGCCTGCTCCAGGGATTCCCCTGCTTTCTTCTGAGTGTTAAAATGGCAGGTGGACTGGTGTACCTAGCTAACATTTTTGTGGTTTCTGGGAATCTGAACTCCAGCCCTCACACTTATTTGGCAAATGATTTAATCACGGAGCTCTCTCCCCAGCCCCTGCAAACACTTAAAAAAATGTGCATGAGTAGGCTAAAGTTTTATTACTTAAATTATTTATTGTTTTTGAGACAGTGTCTCACTGTGTAACACTTGCAGGCCTAAAACTCTCTGTGTATACCAGGCTGGCCTCAAACTCACAGAGATCCACCTCTCTTTGCCCCTCTGCCTCCTAAGTGCTGTGATTAAATGCATGTGCTACCATGCCAGGCCCCAAATATTTTTGTCTGGTGCTAGGAATTGAACCCAGGGCCTCAAGCCTGCTAGACAAGTGCTCTACCATTGAGCTGCATTCCCAGCCCACCCTTACTTTAACTCTGTTAGAGCTACACTGTTGGGAATTGTTCAAAACCGTGCATTAACCTACTTGGCTCAGTCCAAGATGAGGTCTGTGCAAGAGATACAAGTACAAAGCTTGAGGACCACTGCTTAGAAGGGTCTCCTTACCAGGAAGCATTCTGATATATAGACATTCATAAGCAATAAAGGACAGGGTACAAGAGGCCTGAATGGGAGGTTAGCATTAGTATGTAACTTAGCAAAGATACTGGTTTCCATTATCTGAAGTTGCAGTTCACATGATCTTAAAGGCTTAAAAGGAAGGAGACCTCCAACATGGCAGCTGTTTTTGTCTGTGCAAAGGATTCAAGTCAGCTGGAAAGATAGAACCAAGTTGTTTAAAATGTTAATTATAAATCTGTAAGAATTAGAATTATATCTTCAATATAATGCTGTATGGGAATATAAATAGGAATGACAATAAGCACTGTGTAAAATGTGCCTGTGCACATGGAGGCCAGTGCAGTTGTCCAACATTTGTTTGGGAAAAATGCAATTTTACATGAAATGTGTGGGTATAAATGTTGTTGTGGTTTGAGTGTGAAGTGAGCCCTTTTGCTCATGTGTTTGAATACCACTTTGACCTCCAGCTACTGTTGCTGTTTTGAGAGGCTGTAGAACATCTTTAGGTGATTGGTGAGGCCTAGCTGGAGGAAGTCAGTTGCTAGGGGAAGTCTTACTGGTAACCTGATAATGTCCACTGGTAACCTGATCTCTCCCTCTGCTTCCTAACTGCCTGTGCAATCACATTACTTAACCAGCCTCCTCACCCTGTGCTATTCAGGAGTGGTTCCTACTGCATGACTTTTCAGCCATGATGGACTGATAGTCTCTCAAACTGTGAACCAAAATAAATTCTTCCTCCTTTAAGTTGGTCACACTATGACAATACAAAAACCAACATATGTAAGTAGCATCAGTACATAATTTTATATAATAATCTTGGAATTTTTCCTGGCAAATTCTTCACGCAAACTTAATTTTATGGCCAAAGACTTTTTGTATATAAGCCTTACACAAGAGAAACTGTAGGAAACTAATATTAGGATTTGAACCCCTGGGGACAGAGTGGGGCAAAGTATCCACCAGAGGGGCCCAGAATGAAATGACCAGAGAGTGATGCTGAGCTCATAGATTCTGAGAAGACTAAATGTCACACTGTAGAAGTCAAGTTAAAGAGTGAACACAAAGAGGTCCAAAGGACTGGCATGTATGCTGGTATGCTGAGCAGACTGGAGAAGTTGGAAGTAGAGTCTGGAGGATTCTGGATAGGGGCCATTTGGAGATTTGGAGTCACTGAGGTCTACCATTGTCAATAGCATGGTTCACAGTGGCTCAGAAAATTGTAAGAACAGTCTTGGAAGGTTAAGGGCTTGCTTTCTCCAGGCTTCCTACCTTACACCTGTGTTTCCTACGTCCTGACTGTGTCTCCAGTTTAATTACCATATACCTTCTGTAGCAGGGCCAAGGAAATCCTTCTAAATTGTAGGTTTTTTTTTTTTTTTTGATGAAAAAATAGCCATTTTTGCTTAAAACTTAATGATTACCCATTGTCTCCCAAATGAAGTTCTAACTTCTTTTTGGATTCTTAAGGTCCATTGCCACACAGGAATGTCCAACCTTTGACATTATGATACAACACTGTTATCTGTAAAGTTCATGATTAAGATCTGTGCAATTAACAACAGTAAAAACACAGGAAAAAACTCATACTGTTTTAAGTAAGCTACTGGTTGGACACACCTAAACCCTGCTGCTTCTCCAGCTGTTATCTGCCATGAAAGTCCCTTTCCTCCCTATGGTGTGGCCTCTCTGGGTGCTTTATGGGCCTCTGAATGCACCATCGTCTTCTTGTTTGTCCACGCAGCTCCCCTGCCTTTCTTCATATTCTGACTCATGTTCCATTCAGGCCCGAGCTTGGACAAGCTTTCTTTAGGAGGCCTTCTATTGTATCCTAACACAGAGGTGTTTATCTCTCCTTAGTTCAGATGTTTGAGACTCACCTGCTTAATTCTCTTTCCATGACAGGCTCAGACAACCAGAAGCACATGTAAAAAGAAGCCTGGACTTTTGTCAGTGACAGATTTAAGTAAGCTGTGTAACATGACTACAAAAAAATTAATTATTGCACACAAAATGAACCTCCTAACCACTTTTTTTGTTAGTATACATTTCTTTTTAATTATGTGTATGAGTGTATCGTCTGCATGTGGGAAATGCCCACGGAATACAGAAGAGGCTGTCAGATCCCCTGGAACTGGAGTTATGGACAGTTGTTAGCTGCCATGTGGGTGCTGGGATTCGAACCCAGGTCTTCTGCAAGAACAACCAGTGTTCTTAACCACTGAGCCATCTCTCCAGCCCCCCCCAATCACTTTTAAAACATTGTTTCTGAATCATTCTTAGCTGTTAATACAAGAGGGTAGTGCTTATTACAGAAAACACATTGGTGTGAGACAGCTTCTGTTTCTGTATCAAAGCAGATTCTTGGGATCTGTTGCCTGTTGATCCTCATCCCAGCATTTAGTGTTAGATAAGAGCAGACTGTGTGCTGCTGAGAACATGTGTCTGCTGGGCCCTGGGTGTCCTGGCCTGACTTTGGAAAGTAGGAGACCTTTGTTTAGGAGTTGACTCAAAACACATGATTTTGTTCAGATATGAAGATTACTATATTGAGAAAAAGTATTTTCCCAGCCATCTAAAAGAGGATTTGGTTTTGTAGTATTTTTAGAAATAGATATGGGTTGGCATTAATTAAGACACCATTTCTATGTGAGCCACATAGATAACTCTTGGTTATAAGACAGAGGAGCAAAGTTACCTTCAAAATATGTTTGTGATCAAAGTTGGATTAGGGAAGAATCGTAGAGGTGATTGGTGCTGTTTTTCAAAACTTTGCTCATTGTCAAAGTGTCTAGTGTGAAATGCAGCTTCTGTCACTTAAATCTCATGAAATGGTGCTGTTTGTTCACTCATTCATTCCACCATGAATAATCCACTCATCCATTCAGTTGCCTGTTCATTTCTCATCTTCCTACACAGTCATCCAGCCAACCACTTTTTCTTCTATCTGTCTTTGCATCCATCCGTTTCTTCATCCAACAAAGCTTATGTAAACTGCATCCAGTATAAAATTTCTCCTTACTGAGAGGATTCCAAAATAAGCAAGGTTATCTTTCTCCTCAACGTGCTCAAAGGATAGCTTTGCTTTTTGATTTCTTTTCTTTCTTTTTTTTTTAAACACAGGGTCTTACTACATAACCTGAGTGCTGGAATTATAGGCAAATATTACCAAACTGACTTGTGCTTAAAAGTAAATGAGTCTTGGCTCATTAAGCTCAGGACCTAAATGCAGAAGAGAGAAGCTAGTTGAAGGAAAAAGACTGCATATGAATCATAGCTTCATACAACTGGGATGGTCTGAAGAGTAGCGGGGATGGCAGGGCTTGTGAGGAGGTTGGCAACAGTGCATAGGGGAGAGTGATCCTCAAGGTTGGGAAGGTGGGTTGGATAAAGGAGTAGAAACCCTTCATGCCAATGAGAGGAATGGGGAGAATCTTTGTGATTTCTGAGCAGGGCAATAGTGAAAAGTTGAGTTGTCCTTTAGAAGGTCAACCTGGGTCTGTTTGGGAGGAGAATGGTAAGAAGGAGGCAGAGAGGCTGTTTCAATACAGATACTTAGATGTGGGTCACTTACAATACACAGACTATTTTTACAGTGAAGTGTTGGGACTTTCCAGTTAAAACTACTGAGAATTGTTCACATTTCAGGGACATAAATGAGAAGTTATATCTGCATTACTTTTGTTTTTGTTTCATATTCAATGTTGACTTTTTCCTAAATATTGAAGAGGTTAATTTATATAGTTCTTTACGCTAGTGCATCTGGGTAGCTTTCAGTATAGTGACATAAGAAGACTTTGATGGTGGTGGAAAGAGGAGATACAAATTTGTCTAAGTTAAAGAATGAGGGAAGGATAGGCTCTTGTCTTAGTAAAATAACACAAACCTAAAATCATCCACCGCATGTGCACATTTTCATTGTAATATCTTTGATATGACTAGCATGAAAATAAATATTCAACTCAATGAGACAGCTTGCTTTAAAGTACAATGCTCAGGGTAAAGAAGGCTAAGGTAGAGGACCAATTCTAGTTTAATTCTCAAGGTCATCAGTTTAAAATAAAATAGCGTCAAATATGGAGCAGAAGACCCCTTCACAGTGGATAAGGTATAAAGGTGTTAGGTAAGGGCTCACCCACCTATCTTTGCACTCCCCAAAGCAAACTCCGTGTTAGCTGTCAGGCACAGTAGCAAACACAGCACGCATATGAGTGAACTCACTCCTGTCTGGTGGTGAAGCGGACTGTTTTAATGCTTTCTTCTATCTCAAGAGTGTCTTGGCCCTTTGAAATCATCATTTCTAAATAGTTTTTTTGAAAATAACCCTTTAGAACTTCTTTGCAGAGATGCTGTTTGTCACTGTATCTCCAACCTTCCAAGGAAATATTCATATTTCCTCCTATGTTAAGCTCTTCCCAAGCTACATGCCACCCAGTGCTTCTTGTCTCCGCTAATGCACTAAACCTTTTGTATTATATAAGGTTCTGTTGGATTCTGACTGCTTTATCAACTCAGAATTCAGCAATTTAAAAAATCCCTATTTTCTAAAACTCAGTATTAATTTTTATGTATGTGCATGTCCCTTATTGAATAAAAGCTATAACAAAAGTAGGTAGCCCCCAAAATACCCCAGCACATACATGTACACTGTATACACACTCAGTTGCACAAAGGCCAAGAAATACTTTGAGAAAGGGGTGAAGTTGCCCCAGTAATCACCTGTCAAGTCATGTGGATGCTTCTGAGAAGGAGGAGGAAACTCACACCAGGCCGAGGGGATTTCTCTTCTTGGAAACGGGGAGAAAAGAATAAAATTTGGCACTTTCTCAGCATGGCAGCTGTGCCCGTCTCCACAAGAAAATGCCGTCAAGCAATTTGTGAATTCTTGTTATATAATTACTCTTCACTTAAGGTGACTATTGTGTTCTGTCCCTCGTTATGAATATCTTGTGGTCTGATTTTTTGCACATTTAGTCTTGTTCAAAACCAAATTAAACTCCAAAAGCATACACTACTGTAAAGCTTGAACTATGGACTTTCATGATATTTTGCAGAAGATTGTCCAAAAGTTGTTTGAAAGATAAAAAAAAAACAACAAAGAGCTAATAAATAAATGAAAATATGTTTGAAAAAGAAAAGAGTTAAATCTACTATATACTAATAATGTGTCAGAGGCTGTAATAGCTGATTTACAGAACGCTATGAGGCAAGATCTGTATGAGAGGAGTGCGCGTCACATTCAAGGGTCTGGGATTATGGCATCACCCGTGGCCTTACCTCTTACCAGGCACTGCTGGGTAGAGGACTTCCTGTTTGTCTAGAAAATTCAGGCAATAACCTCTTTGCTCAGTCCTCCTCTGGGCAGGCTGTATGTTCCGGGAGATGCAGAAGTCACTGAGAAATACACTGTATGGTGGTTCTTCTGTTTTGATCCAAGGCTTTCCCAGCAGCATGGTCGGCACTTGTAGGGCAGGTAAGACAGTATGAATGTGCAATTATGCAATACTGTATTAAGTTCAGAGATTTGACCGGATTTGCAAGAAAAGGATGCATACTTTTCCGAACATGAGTACTTCAACTTGAACTTTAAACTAGTCATTTCCTTAGTATAGTATTTTCTTTATCCCCTTCTTTTGATCCTTCATGAAGTCTATGTCGTATTCAGAGAGTCTGACTGAATTGCCTAATTCTTTCAGCAGAGTAGGAGTACTGATGATCATCTTCATAACTGCAGCATCATGCTGTCCTGAGCTGTATTAACTGCTAGCCTCACACTTCTCTCTTGGCAGAAATGAAGCAAACACAGCTCTTTATGCTGCTGTGTGATCAGGATCATGAAGAATTATTTAATTCCATGACGTTTTTATTTTTTCTTTTTCACTTTTTTTATTGAGCTTTAAAAGTTTCATACAACATTTCCCACTCAAATCCAGACGCCCTCCCAGATCCATGCCTTCCCCATCCCCCACTGAAGCCTATGTACTCTGCCAGACATGCTGAGTCCTATTCATTCAGGTGTTCATGGACACTCTTAACCGGCCTTCATCATTTCTCATCAGTTTTTGTATATGTGAGTTTTATCTTTGGGGAAGACTACCTTTTCCTCAGATGGTACAAATAGTTTGTTTTTTAATTAAAATTTTTTTTTCATATTATTTTTATTTTCTGTGTATGAGTGTATTGTCTGCATGTAGGTAGGTGCACCAGTGTTGTGCAATGCCTGTGGAGGTCAGAAGAAGGTGTTGGATCCCCTGGAACTGGAGTTACAGACAATTGTTAGCCACCATTTGGGTGATGGGAATGGAATCCAGGTCCTTTGGAAGAGCACTGACTGATCTTGCAGAGCATCTGGGTTTGATTCCCAGCACCCACATGGTGGCTATGAACCATCCTTAACTCCAGTTCCAGGGGAATCCGAAGCTGTCTTCTGACTTCCACAGCACTTCATGACACGGGTTCACTCACACACATGCAGGGAATACACTCGTACACATAAAATAAAAATAATAAATAAAATATTTTTTTAAAAACCACAATTTTAACTTAATTGTATTTACACATACATGTATAATCATCCTGAGTTTTACCTCCTGCTTTAATTCTCGAGCACCTACTCTACAGACTGTGATTAAAAGTTTTAACATGTACAAAATGCTTGAGATGGTGTAGGGATTTGATAAATGAATGCTTTTGTTATTGTACCCTAAAGGTCACAAGGGTTGGCAAAGGGAAGAAGAGGCAAATGTGGCATCGTGGAGGCTTGAGCCTGTTTCCCCACTTCACATACAAGAAAAGCCAAATCTCCCCCCGCCCCCCACTCCACCCTAAGACACGGTTTCACGTAGCCCAGGGTGGGGTGGCTTTCTTTGAACTCACAGTGTAGCTAAGGACGATCTTCTTGAACTTGATTCTCTTGCCTTCACTGCCAAAGCGCTGGGATTACA
Source organism: Nannospalax galili (assembly GCF_000622305.1). Taxonomy (NCBI): domain Eukaryota; kingdom Metazoa; phylum Chordata; class Mammalia; order Rodentia; family Spalacidae; genus Nannospalax; species Nannospalax galili. The sequence goes on from NW_008337494.1 coordinate 133,576, forward strand.
AGCCCTACTCACCCCCCTCCCAGCTTTTCACAGGGCTGCAGATCCAACCCAGGGCTTCCTGCATACCTGACAAGCACACTACACATTGAGCATGTCCTAATCAAAGTTCTTTCTGAGTTGCTGATACAGTTTACCTGAAAAGTACGTAGCCTGCATTTTGTATTATATCAGCATTTATTTTGTCATTATTGTTTGGTTGAATTAAAATGTTCTCAGCACTCAAGTGTGTAAAATTAAATCAAAGTGGCTTTGGTGCTCGATGTATTTCTCATTTTGATTCTGAATGATACGATTTTACTTACGCTCATTCAAAGATTGAAAATTTGGACTTAGTTGAAATGTTAGTCTTCAGAAAGAATTTTAGAACATGTGCTTTATCCTGGGATGTCAGATGGTGTTTTGTTGCCTTGGTAACAAGTTCAGATGTAACACACACCTGAGTATAAGTATAGTCTACTTAATTATGCTCAATAAACTCAGAGCAAGTAATTAGAGCTTTTTGCATTGGCCACCCGGTCTGTTACTAGTGGAAGCTATATTGAGCTTTTTTAATACTTGTATTTATAGTAGAAGTAGGATATGGAATTCTAGTAATTAATCTCTCTCTTTCTTTCTCTGTCCTTTCTCTTTCTCTGTCCTCTCTCTCCTCTCTCTGTGTTGTCTGAATGTGTATATAATTTTCTTAGTCTATCTATGCTGCTATGACAAACTATCTTGAACTGGGTAATTTATAAACAACAGAAATTCATTGCCCACAGTCCTGGAGGCTGGGAAGTTCAAGTCAAATCACTAGATGATTCAGTGTTCTCTGAAGATGATGCTTTCTTGCTGTGTCTTTCCATGGTAGAAGGGGCAAAAATGTCCCCTTAGGACTCTTTAGAAGGTCACTAGTCTCCTTTGATGAAGGTTATACCACCATGGTCTAGTCACCTCTTAAAGGACCCAACTTTTGATAGCAATACACAGGTAGTACAAATTTCAGTATGCCAATTTAGGAGGGGCAGAAGCATTCAGATTATAACAGTAACTGTCCATATCAATTTTACTTTTGGATAATGACTGTTTTCTAGTATCTAATGATATATCATATAGAACAAAGGAGACAGTTGTGGAAAGACTGTATTGCTATAGTTTTGCATATTAAAAATAACAGTGAGTTCTTCGGGTCACAATTTCTTTTAAAGCTTTTCACATATTAAGAAAGTTAAATAGGGGCTAGAGGACTCAGCAGTTAAGAGTACTACTCTTGCAGAGAACCATACTTCCATTCCCAGAACCCACATTGGGCACCTCACAACTACCTGTAGCTCCAACTCTAGGGTGATTCAATGCCTCAGGCCTCCGCAGGAGCGACACTCACATTCACATTCCCCTACACAATCACATGCGGATACACATAATTAAAAACATGAAGAACAAGTTTTAAAAACAAGATTAAGCATACTCCTATTATGATAATGTTATTAGTAAAAGACGTAGACTTTAAAAAATATATGCAGCAAATGGATTAATTGCTTCTTGGGTTGGTAATGAATGAAATGCATCTGCAGATGTGCTATGTACTGACAGATGGATGGGGGAGAGGGAAACAACTCAAACATGGTCTTTGTCTGTACTTTGTCCCAAAGGTAGTTGAAGTCTGTAGTTAAAGAAAAAGTTACTAAATTGTTCTTGGAGGTACTTTGGTTACAGATCTTGGTCCAAATCTTTCTTGTTTAGTAACTAAATGTCCCTAGACCTGTCATTTCATCTAGACATCCATCAGTTCCTTACCAGACTGGAGACCACAGTTCCTCATATGTAAGGTGGCTGAGATGTGCTCGGGAACTGCTGACCCTCCTCTTGCCTCCCTCTTGTTTGGCTTCAGGAGGGAGAGTAGTTGAAAGTCTTCTACTTTTCACCTAGTTTTCTGATCTGAAAGGACAGAAGCCAGCTGCTTTCCCTCTAGACAAGAACCATTTTAGAATTTACCTTCTGTTCTTTCTTGCTATTCAGTTCTTGCTATTCTCCTGGAACAGGGTTACTGTCTTAAATGTCCTTCTTACAACCTTTTCTAAAGTGTGATCTAGAGCACAGCTGGTAAATATTGTGTCACTTTCCCATTCACTGTGCGACTTGCTTGTGGCAACGAAAATCATGTCAGGAAATCATGATGTTCTTTCCTGTGAAAATTCGAAGGGTTTCCAGGCAGTAGTTGCTTGGTGACTTGAACAAGGGTTCAAGTTGAAGATGATTCACTCTTCTGACCTAGCAGTCCCACAGGAAAAACAAACACAAATCCACAAGGATCTTAAGTTAGAGATGATCACACAGATTCTATTTTAATTTTTTAAACATGGACAGGGTGATTACATGAGTTACTTGAGCTATTAAACTGGCTACAGAACTGGAATTAAAATTTGGGATCCTTGGCTTTAAAATAGAATTTCCTTTTAGTTTTGTCTTCAATTTTTTTTTGCATATGAAGATTGTCTCCTTGGAAATAGGTGGCCCCAGGATGCAGTGAGTTTATGGAATTTCTAAGCACACACCAGAAGCCAGTGAGGTGGGAATGTGATCCAGGCATCCAAACATCAGCTGGGATGTTGAATAAAATGATCTTTAACTTGTCTTCAGGACCCCAGATCCTTAGATTCTTTTTGATTACATCACTTAAGAACATAATTTCTAAAAACATGAAAAATCTCAGGAAGTTCCCTGTCTGGGACTCATTTGTAATTGAACATTCAAGACTTCAAATAACATTTTGTCTAATTAACTTTTGTCTGGTTTTCATGAAGTATATTTAGAAATTCTGTTTATGTCAATAAATGCTCATCGTAAGGTGAAAATAATGAAATTTAGAAAATAGGAAGCATAAATATTTAGTATTTTGAAGTCAAGGAGCTGACACACGCATGGCCAGACCTCAGGCTTATTTTCTGGTAAAGAAGGAGTGTTATTCATGTGCATCTCTCTCTTCAAGAGCATCGATATGAAATTTGACAATTTAGAATCATTCTTGAATATGAGATTGTAGAAGCACACATCTGTCTGCTTTAGAGCACAATGAATGTTAAATAGATTTTCAAGGATTTTTTTCGTGGTTATCAAAGTGATGTTCTTATTGAACATTAAAAGCCCATAGTGAGCTTCTCTTGTCCCCCATCTTCCCCCTTGCCGCGCTGTAAATCTAACTTCTGCCCATACCATTGTTCAGAAAAAAGCAGCCATATTGTGTTGATTGCTATTAAATTAAAGCAGAAAGGGAGAGGCACAAACGTGGCAGCCCATCTTACCAGCAGGGATACCGCTATCTTTTATTTTGCATTTGGGGAGGGTCAGAAAGTCATGACAGGCATCTGACCCCTGATAACCTCTTTGATGCTTCTGTGTGCGGTTTTGGGGGGAAGAACTTAATTAAATACAATTGAATTTCCCTGCTAACATTGCCAGTGAAAGGGCTCCTTTGAGATGGCTGGGTGTTTGCTGGTGAGGAACAAACAAAGATGCTTCTTTTGTCCCTCAAAGAAAAGTTAGCATATGTTAGTTAAGGATTTGTGGTTTCTTTTGATTAGACTGCTGGTTCCTAAAAGTCCAATGATTCTTCTGAAATGGTAACTACATTACAAGATGGAATTCATGATTCACAAAGCCCCTAACTTTTCATAGTCCTACTAAAGGGTCACCATTTTAAGTTTGCTGTATCTATGCACACTTAAAAATTTGTGATCATTGACTTGTAATGAAGTTCTTGATACAGTATAGCTTCTTCATTTCCTGGATTTTTCTAGCAATCAAGGAAGGAAATGCTAGCATAGGTATTTTTGTGTTTTTTTCTTTGATAGAAGACTATTTAAACAGACATTGACAAAGAACATACAGATTTTGCTTCTGTGTAGTTTACCGGGCACAGCCAAAGTTGAATAAACAACTTATCTGTTAGGAACGCTTTAATCAAAAAAGCAGTAGTTATAAAAATGTCGTTTAAGTAAATTTTTTCTTGAGCTTCTGAAATCAGTGGCTGACAATTAGCAATTGGAGAATCAATTTATAATCATGATACATACAAAGAGTAAGTTTATTTTATTCAAGTTTGAGCCTGTATGTTTATCTAGGGGGAATCAGGTTTACATCTGATTCAAAGAATCTTTTAATCCTAGATGATTTTGTTTTCCTTGAAGAGAGGATTAGACTTAGGAACCGATGCTTTTGGGTCTAACGTTTACTATTGTGTGTGTTAAGCCTTCTTCCTCATCTCCACTCCCTTCTTCTATTTCTAAGCTTTCCCCATCTCTCTAATTATTTAGGGAGAGAAAAAGTCAACACTTGACCCTGATGCTCTGTCTGGCTTCTGCCCCATCTCTTGCTTTCCATTTAGAGAGGAACTCCTAAAAGTAGCATGCACTACACACACAGCCCTCACTTCCACCTTGCTATCATTCTGGAATGTAGTTTTTGTGTTCACCTTTGTGCTCTACGGAGCAGGTAAAGTCAATGACAAACAGGGTTGCTGTGTGAGGTTGTAAGGTTTAGTTCTACATAATGGCATTTGCTGACCAAACCAAACCAAGACTTGCCATAGGGCCATATCAGCCAAGAGAGGGTGCTGTTGTTATTACTGTTATTTAGAGTTCATCACTCACCCAAAGGCTCCATAGGGCCAGCTACAGCTTTGTCAGGTCATTAGTCCTTGGTCCAGTGTTAGCCTTTCATTTGGTTTGTACTTTTCAAAGTCTAGATCTTTTTTTTTTTTTTTGTCTTTTCGAGACAGGATCTCACTGTAGCCCCAACTGGCCTGGAACTCACTGTGTAGATCAGGCTGGCCTTGAACGCACAGGGATCTGCCTGCCTCGGCTTGTGATTAAAGGCATGTGCCACCATGCCCAGCTCAAAGTCTAGATATTTTTAAGGTGAAGATCTTATAAAGAATAAAATATCAGTTATCTAGAAAGCCCCAAAATTCTTTGTCCATAGAAAGTTTGCCCAAGGCTGAGGTTGGGTTGAATTATTCTTCTGTGTATTCAGCATACTAGTCGAAAGAAGGAAAAGAGGAATCTTTGTATGAAATACAACATCAGTCTCTTCTCACAGGCTGCCTTGACGCTTCACAATGTAGATATCCTGAACTATTTATGGGAGAAGCCAGAGCAGTGAAAGGAACACAGGCTTTAGAACTGGGCAGACTCACCTTGGAATTCCAACCCTATCAGTCAATAGTGGTATTGCCTTGGGATATTGTAAAGTCCTTTGGTCTTCAGATTTCTCATTTCCAAAATATATCTTGATAAAAATAGTGGCCACACAATTGTCCTTGCTGGAAAGTTAAGGGAGATGTTGCAGGGCACACTTTATTGTGACAGTCAGCAGCTGACACACGGACAGAATGTTCTTCCGATCAAGACTCCCCGCTACCCATTCCCTGAAATGGCCCTCTTACTTCTTCTTCCACTAACTATATTTTTGCTTCTGCTTCCAAATTCAGCTCAAAGGACATTTTCCAAGAAGTGGTTCCAGATGCTTCTTTGTTTAAACATTCATATGGGTGGGTCTGAGGAATGAGTTCCTTTGGCATGCCATGTCATATAGCCTTATAGCCTTCTGTTAGAACCTTTGATCTGCTGGGTTTGTACTATCCTAGGGAGCATTACAGAGATTGCACACCATTTATTTTTATTTCTTAGGTGCTGAACATAGTGAAATATGTGTCAATAATGATCTTGATTGCAATAACCATTCAAGTGGCCAGAAATGCCTTAGCACAGTTATGGCAGCTAGAAAGGCAAGTGAATGGTGGATCATGTCTTTGTATTTTAATTTTAAGGAATTTGTCTTAATTTCTGGACCATTATTCTTTTTAGACATCTCATTGGAGAGGACCTTACCTATTTCCAGGGTTTCAGTTATCTCTGGTCCTAATATTTATTTATTTTTGAAATGTTTTTTTTTTTTTTTGATAGCCCTGACTGGCCTGGTACTAGCTATGCAGCCCAGGCTGTCCTTGAACTCCTGGCAGTCCTCCTGCCTCAGCCTCCAAAGTGTTGGGATTATGGGTATGCACTACTATTGTTGGCCTCTCATACCCTCTCTAAGGCAGTTAACTGCTATAAGGATCAGTGGCTCAGTATTGCATTGTATGGGAGCTAATATTATTTGGAGCTTGATATAAAAGCAGAATCTCTAGCCCACATTAGACTTCCTGGGTTAGTTTGTGCATTTTAAAAAGTGAGCCCCAGGTGATCTGACTGCATATCAAAGTGTAAGAATCACTGGATTGGTAGCAGCTTTTTCAAGAACAGTAGCTTCCCTGAATTTTCTGATATATAAATGTATTTGGCTATGAAGACTCAGGACTCTTGCAAAGAAGACGAAATGGTGTATTGGTACACTGCTGAGATGCTGGTCAAAATCAAACAATTTTCTGGCCAAGAAAACTTCCAATGAATACTCCCTATTAGATTAGAACTAAGTAGACGATTTAAGTATTTAAAAAGGATTCAAATAAGTGAGAAATGAGTTTTTGAGCTTAATGTCTTGATTCTATGCTTAGGAAAAAAATGATTTAAAAAATTTAAGGACAACCACATCTTTTAAGAGAAATAGTACCCTATTCACGACAAACACATTTTTTATCTGGTGCAGTTCAATGACCTAAGAAAGGATTTCAAAAGCTATCGCTTGGTTTCCGTTTTCTGTTCCTATCCCAGGGCAAAGCAAGTATTTGCTTTTGACGTCGTTGACACCCAAGCACTTTGCAAATGTTTCCACAAGACCAGCTGCCCTTTGTAGATCCCCCTGGGAACTTTTCTTCTGGTTACTAACCCTCAAGTGCATGCAATCTCTTATTTGTGAAGTTATTTTGAGAAGGATGATCAAGACTTTGACTCTAGCTTGATAATCCTTGTCCTAGTCAGACCGTTAGGCTCACCTAAGGATTTTCTCTTGCAGCCTAACCATCTTATTGCTGCCCTGGGATGGAAAACCCACAGGCATACATTTGAACTGCGTATCTGTCCATTTCTCCACTAAATCTTATCGGATTGGAAATTCTGAAAATAGCAATTCTTCATCTCAAAACTTGGCTGGATTTTGTGTGTAGTTTTGTAATAACAGTTCTGTTGATAAATGTTGTGGCTACATGGAATTTTGTGTTTGCCTCCTTTGCTTAAGCATCAGTTCAGTCATTTCTTATGACTTCTTTCCTCAACCCTACCACAGTGCCTTATTCTCTTTGAAAAAAGAGGTTGTTTGCAAATATGTATAAACTAAATACGTATGGATTACAAAAAAAGAAATTAAGTCCTTGATTGTGTTTAATGACTGATCTTTTAGCCACATGCTACATTAAATAAAAGGCCACATTTTGGTGTTTTCTAAAGACCAAAATTGTCAGTGATAAAAACCTGTTACTGAGATGGAGTGATCATCTGAGCTCATTGCAGATTCAGTTTTTACAGTTCACACAACCAATGGGACGGCTCGTATTTGTCTGATCATGCGTGTGCTTGTGTGCGAATGGAGCAAAACTTGAACCATCCAGTGCATGATACCCATCTTCATATTGTGTTACAAGGTGGGTTTTTTTAAAAAAAATACAGATTAAATTGTCTGAGCTGTCCTACTTTTTTGGTAACTTACTTCCTGAACTCTAGCATATGGTCTCTAACTGTTTTTCTTTTCATTAGACCTGAGCCTTTTGTTTGTCATTTATAATATATTTTTGCCTTCCCTTTCATTTGCAAAGAAGCAAGGGACTATTATTATTATTATTATTATTTTGGAGCAAAGCACCTCTGGTTTATGTGATGACTCTTGTGGCTTTCTAAATGCACTTGATTTAGCTTTCAATGTGTAATTACTGCCAAACAAGTTAATTGCTTTATAAGTGTCCAAAATTCCCTGGTTTAATTTTGCTTTCATTTACCAACCTTCATTATACAACGACTGTTCAACATAAACACAAATGATTGTTAATGAATGCCTAATGCCATATTCATTAGAAAATCAGGTTAATGACTGACAATGAACATCCTAGCTACTTATTCTTTCAAACCCCTCCCCCCTCTTTTGCTCACTGATTACAATAGCTTTTTAGTTTAAAAAGAAATTTAAAAGTTCAAAGTGGCGCTTTCAAAAAAAAAATCAGTAATTCCAATCTTTACATCTTTTTTTTTCTATAGATGCCTCCTAACTCAACAAATTGTAGACATTAATTATATGCAGTTTTTGTGTATAAGATATTTATCAATAAAGGTGTATGTCTATGTTTTTTAAAGGAATATAGTGCACATGGTTCCTTCCTGGGGTTGTTGGCTGCCATGAGGCCTTATGTGTAGAAAACACAAATAAGAGGACTTCTGTGTCCTCATGTTCAGGTGCTGCGCTGAACACCTTAGAGGCATTGATCTTTTTCATCACAGTCTGTCTGACCAATGCTACCCAGTTATGTCACCCACACCAGCATAGTTTAAGCAGTGATGTCGAGAAATTTCCATTGGAATCAATGTCAGAGCAATGTAGTTAGAGGGCCGACTACCTCAGGCAAAGGTTACCTAGTTAGAAGACCCCAGATATGTGACAGTGCATGGTTGGCGTGAGTGCAGGGGGTCCATCAAGGAGAACAGAGATGCGTGTTAAGGGCTTGGGACCTACTCTGCACCTGGCGGCTCTTATTTTAAACAAGAGTCTTTCTCCTTTCTGCATACATAGGCTTGTTTTCCCAGTCAAACTAGACAGTTGGGTTTGAGGGCTGCATGCATATGCTAGTAACTCAACATAGACTTAAGGAGTCCAGACTTGGCAAAGCATGCACTATTTTGTCATTATGTGATCTGAAACAGATTTTTCATCTATCATGCAAATAGTGGTGGTTTAAGATTCCTTCCAGCTTTACACGCCAGCTCCTTTGGAGATCCCAGGAAGAATCACCTGCATTCTTTAACCCTATCAATGGGATGCTTTCCATGTGCCTTGCTGGGTACCAACTTGATTCCAGGGCTATCATGTAGAAGACATAAACTTCGCGGACTCCTGGGCCTATAGTTATGGAGCATTTACATGCCTCAATTTCAGGGCTCTGAAATATTTTTATTCAACAAATTATTTCCTACAGATTCCTGGAACTTTATCTTCCACTTATAACCCAACTTTCCATTTCTCTTACCCTTCTTCAGCCTTGTTTGGGAAGCCTCTTATCACCCTAATCTCTATCATCTACCACCTTTGGATCCACATGCACGTGTTTCTCCTTCATAACATCCAGCTTTGCTGAAACACTGCCTTTTCCTGTGTGAGTCTTTGTAACTATCCCTGATTTCAATCCAAGCCATCATCACCTTGTGCTGGAGAGATGATTTAGTGGTTAAGAGCACTTGATGATCTTGCAGAAGACCTGGGTTTGATTCTCATCACCCACATTGGCTGGCTCACAACCTCTTATAATTCCAGTTTCAGTGGCTCCAATGCTCTGTTCTGGTCTCCATGGGCACCTGCGCCCAGGTGATGCACATGTGTACACTCTGGCAAACAGACACATAAAATAAATGAATAAAGTCTTTAAATACTAGTCACTTTGATGAAAGGCCACTTTTTTCAGATACTTGTCTATGTCCTGGCCTTAGGTCCATTGGGGCCTGTCCTGAATGGCATCAGGAACAGTTATTAGCAAATACTGGGAAATAAGAAATCAAGGACCCTGGTTGTGACTAAGTAAATGAAAAACATCAAATTGAAAAAAAAAAGAAAAAGAAGTCAGAAAGCAAATCCCGATATAATCTTATTAAGGTTTGACATTTTAAGTAAAATGTCAAGGTTGTTTCCCATCATGAGCCCCTCGGGTTACCTTTTCTGCTGCCCTGAGCAATCCTGTTACATGTATTGCATATTTGTTTCAAGAAGGTTTCTGCCACGTTAATTCTGCATAACAAACAGTTCCAAATCAGTCACTTTCACCAAGCTGTATACATTTCTTATTAATGTTCTTGGGTATGTCGGTTGGCTTTGGCTGTATTGGGTTCCCCTGGGAATGTCTCAAGGCTGGTAAGGTATATCAAAATCACATGGTAAAGGGGGTGCAAGTTTAATTTTACTTCATCCTATTAAATCTCAAAAGACATTTTTCTCCTTTATAAAGTGTCACAGTTGAAAACTTAAATTCATTTGTATGAGGTTTTTGTTTTTTCTTTTTTCTTTTCTTTTCTTTTCTTTTTTTTTCCTTATCTTGCCTGTGAATTCCTCTGGACTTTTAAAGGTAGCAACTGCATTTGGGACTCACCGTGGTTTGTTTCCATGGTACCTAGACCCCTATTCCATACAGTTTAGGTACCCAGAGAATGAGCATTTAGTGTGGAGTGAATTAGCTTCTGAGCTACCTAAAAATCATCTCAGGAATGGAAATATATCTTTGTGAAAAAAAATACTGAAATTATACTAACTGCTTGGTTTCCACTCTTTCAGAAACCCCTTTGCTATATTCCCATAGTGAGCAATGTGACCCTGTTGGAGAGGGGCACGCCTAAAAATCATCTCAGGAATGGAAATATATCTTTGTGAAAAAAATACTGAAATTATACTAACTGCTTGGTTTCCACTCTTTCAGAAATCCCTTTGCTATATTCCCATAGTGAGCAATGTGACCCTGTTGGAGAGGGGCACGGCTCATGCAAGCATGAGTAACCAGAGGCCTGTTGTGTGGGA
>NW_008337494.1:145122-150982 GCF_000622305.1 Nannospalax galili
TGTGATCAGGTTTGCCCCAAGTTGCTGCTCACTGAAAGGTAGGATATGGTATCTAGAAATAGAGTTCCAGTAGAAACTAAGAGATATAACTCAGCTGTAGCTCACATCCTAAGATTAGGGAAAAAGATAAGTGTAGAGAAGATGAAAACATGGCCCAGTTAAAATAAACAAACAAAAACCATGACCTAGTTTTCGGATGACTCTTACTCCACTGGAGCAGGGGACTGTATCTAATTAAGGCACCTGTGTCATTAGTCAGTTTTCCATTTGAGCTTCAAGTCATTGACTTCCTAATAATCCACTCAGCTGATGGAGTCTATGACTCACAGTAGGGACTGTGTAGGAATGGAAGGGATACCAACAGAACTCCCTTCTTGGGCCCACCATGCCATTAATGTGCCAAGATCCTCACAAGGCAAAATTTCCTGAGCACCTACCACAGGTCCCTTTACCTGGAAAGGCAAGGTATGGGTGATGGAGTCAGACACTGCCTACTCTGATATGGTGACATGATACCTCTCAAGCTTGCTAAGTGGCTTCTGGGTGCCCTTCTTTTCCTCTGGACTTCAGTGAGGAGTGGGGAGCTTGTCTGAGACCAGTGCCATGTGTTTCCCAGATGCTTTGTTGGTGGGTTCACTCCTTCCTCCCTTCATCTTCCTTTGGTCTTTCCCTTTTTTTTCCCCGTGTTTGTGAGGCTTTGGAGGAATTACAGAGGTAGGAGTAAAAATTTTAAAATGTTTTATCTTTCAAAGACTTATATTGCCACTGTTTATAGCATATACTCTATGCCAAATATTACATACTTTATTACACACTATATCATACATGAGATATTATGCATTATAAACCAAATACTATATAGAACATAATCTTTATATTAATATTTTATATCACGCATGTGGTATTACCATAGATTAGATGTCAGATACCCACTATCATGCATCTGCATGCCTTTGTTTCAGTATTATACTTTTTACATTGTATTTACTGATCACTCAAAACTTCTCAAGTGGCAAATCTTTTCCTTTTAGGAAATCTGTATTAATCTGTATTAAAAGTCAGGGCAAAGTCCAAGTGCGTATTTTCTATTAAGCATTCTTTTTCAGTAGGCTTAATAGTCTACTACTTAGTAGACTAATAGACAGATTTTTAAATGGAGCCAGGAAGAATAGGAAAAACAAGTTGGTTTACCATTATTGCTTCTAGCTAACAGTGCGTTAAGCCTCCAGAGCAATAAAATATAACACAAGTAAGTACAAGAATTGAGAAGAAAGTACTATTGATTATGTACATTTAACATCTAAAGTTATCTTCAACTTATTAAATCTTATAAGTGATGAAGAGCAAATTTATAAATACTTTTCAATAAGTCTAATAAAATATTTGTAAGACAAATGTAGAAAAGTACAAAACATTATTTAAGTTCATAAAGAGAGGGATGAATAAATGAGGAGATGCTATGTTAAGGAGAGAGATCATTGTAGTATGTTTTGTGACGTTCCAAAGCTTGTTTGATAAGTTCTGTGGCAGATCAAGAACTGGAAGCAGATAAAAGAATTAAGAAGAACAAAATATGGGAGCGTGTTCCTTCATGTTTCAAGACTTATATAAAAGTTGTAGTACTAAGGCAGCATACTATTGGTTGAAGTACAGGTCAATGAAACAGAGTAGAACACAGAATCTTGATATATGAAGAAAGGACCTTCAATACTGTAGGAAAAGATGGAATTGTAAGTCATCTTCTCACTATATAGAAAAGTAAATTGTGGCTGCCTTCTTATTGTTGCAGTGCTGAGTGTTGAACCCAGGGCCTCACACATGGTAGGCAGATGCTTTGCCACTGCACTATATCCCTAGCCTTTTGAGCATGTTAAAGATTTTTATTGATCAGCTTTCCTTTGCTATGATAAAATGGCCGAGATAGGCAACTTATAAATAGGAAAGGTTTATTTTGACTCACAGTTTGAGAGGTTTTACTCTGTAGTTACTTGTCCTTGCTGCCTTTGGGCCCATGGTGAATCAGTATTTCATGGCAGGGGAGATGTGGCAGAGGAGGTCTGTATACTTCATGGTGGCCAGGGAGCAAAGAAACAGAGAAGAAGGGGCCAAGGTCTCCAAATTTCCTTCAAGACCATGCTTCCAATGACCTAGCTCCCTTCCATCAGGCCCCACGTTTTAAATGTTCCACTATCTTTAGATATGAGCCTTTGGGGGACAAACTAGACCTAAACATGAAATACGGAACTATTAAAGAAAATATGGAATGCTTTTTATGACCTTGGAATAGGATAAGGAAGGGATTCTTAAGACATTAAAGTCACACACTTAGATATTAGTGAATTTTACTGTATTCAAATAAAAAATGTATTCACCAAGATTTATAGCCAAAAGATAAAAGTCAGGTTAGAAACTGTCCATAAATACCAAGAAAACTACCACTAACACGGGATTGACATCTAGAATTTACAGAGAATTCTTACCAATCAGCAGGAGAAATAGATGAGTCAGAAGACTGAACAAGGAAGGAACTGGCAATTTGCAAAGGGGGAGCCTGAACACCCATCCAGTAAACGTATCAATAGTTTTGAGCCTACTGATGTTGAGAGAAAAGCAGATAAAAGCCAGAGTGGCATGACAAAAGGTCTGATAAATCAAGTGTTGACAAAGATGTAGAGAAGCAGGAAGTCTCAGACATTTGGAGAGAATTTTTATAATCTAACATAGTTGTAGAATGCAAACAGTTCTTACCAACATATCGACTCAGCGTGTACATAAAGACACCCAGAAGATGACTTTCTGAGGTGTAGATTTTGCAAGGGAACACTACAAAGGCATATGTGCCTATTAGCAGAATGGTATATACACTGTGGCATAGTTATGGAATATTGAAGCTAGTTTAAAGCAATGGGTCCAATCTACACACCATTAAGGATGCACCCGGATGACTTAATGCAGAATGAATCAAGCTATAGAATCAATTGTGTTAATATGATAGCTGTTACACAGAGGGGATAAGCTTATACACTTTTACATTTTCTTCTTAAAGTTATCTGAGACATAGGCAAGGCAAACAGATGGTGGTAAAAATATTTTCTAGGTCAAAGCTGGATTGAAGGACTTAGTGATGTTTCCCAAAATATAAACAGATTATAGTCTTCTGTTCACAATTATAAACAAGCTTCGGTGTCAGTAACAATCAAGTTCAGAGTTTTTATCATGGCTCCAAAGCCCTACACACGCTGGACTTTGCTATTGTTTTGGCTTTAGTGCTTATGCCCTCCTTTCTAGCTTGCCCGCTGCTCAGCCTTCCACGTTGTCCTGTCTACCTGAAATGAATCTACCTGGAATGTTTGATTAGTCTTTTTCTCAGGCTTCAGCCCCACTTGTTTCTGGACCGGTAAACCAGAAGGTCATCCAGAAGAGGAGCTCCTAAAGAGCTCAGTTTGGAATTACTCATCAGCTAGCACATGATTAGGGGATTTAAAATAATGGTGTTCAACTAACTTTTAATTGCAAACATAAGCCACAAGTGGTAAGAAAAAAGTTGAGTGCCCATATTCACTCTACTTGTGTTTCTGTATCTGTTAGGCTAAGTATAATGTACTTATATGTTATAAATATATCATAAACTGCATATCTCATTAAATTTAAAATAAAATAATAAAATAATAAAAATAAATGAAATACAATAGAAGTGAACACATTCTTTTATGTCTAACTATGGTGATTTTATACTTTTTGTGCATGTATGTGATGCTGTGGGTCAGCTCTAGGGTTATGTGACAAGCACTCTATTATTATTTTTTTTTAATCATTTTTGATTGAAAGGAACAAGCATGTGTTTGGGAACAGCCTAACATAAATATCTATAAAAATACCAAGAAGAAAGCCATGTTATATGCTATTGAAAAATAAAATAAATTTGAAAACAAGTTCTATAATCTTTTTAAAGAAAGAAACGCTACACGTGAGAGTCATTGTCAGTGACAGTGAATATAAAGTCTTATTTTCACTAGTCTTTTTACTAAATTCCAAATACTGTGGCAAATTTCCTGACAAATTATTTGACATCATTCTTTTACCTTGTAAAGTGGGAGACGGAGACATACTAGAAAAGAGAAACGTTGGCTCAGCTGTTTTCTTCAATTGATTAATTCAAGTATTTATTCAGTGTCACTGTGTACTGGGATATAAGCTCCACGAGGGCAGAACCAAGTGCCTTGATTTTTTTTGTTGTATCCCCAGCTCTAACAGAAAGCCTGGCACACAGTGGACGCTCACTTGGTCTCCAGTGAGTATGTATGTGCATGGGCGATCTGGGCACTTTCCATGTACTGGAGATGCTCTTACTAGGGTCTGCCACTGCTGTGTGTTGTCTGTTGCTGTTGAGCTGTGTCCCTGGAATGAACTTGCTTTGCTCTGGAAGCTCCCACATCTGCATCATGGCTTCCGTTAGTCTTTCTCTTGCTCCCCAGCTTTGGCTCCCACCCTGGATGAGATATGCTCTGCCTGCCGCAATTCAGAGTCAGCAGTTGCTGGTCCCTCCTAGGGCCTGGTGGTACTCTATCGGTACCTCCTAGTGAGCTGTCCAGAAGCACCACCTTCAAGTGCTTGCTTTCCCTTTGCTACGCTGGAGACTTTCCTGATGGGGTGGTATAGTTGGGAAAACATTAGTATTTATGGAAAAAGCACATTGCTATGGGGAAAATATATTTCCAAATGATTCCATGTGTCAAATAATAGCCAAATCAATGATCAACATGAAATATATATTGAAATTGTGTGACATTCAAGACTTGTAGACAAGCTGTGTGTTAGCAAGGGGAAGATCTGGGAGAGATGGCTGTAAACAGTTTAGTACTGTTGGAACACATACTTTAAATCCAGCTGGTGTTCCAATGGACATTTGAATATAAACTATTAGAGAGCTGTGCTTTAAGTGTTCTGAGGACCGTAAGGAACCAGGTAAATGTAGGGCAGGTCATGGCCCAGAAAGAAGAGTCATTTTCCCAGCAGGTGTAAGTGAGTCAAATGTGGACAGCAAGGTATTTTAGGATCTTTTATAAGAGAGTAATTTGAGAAGTGGAGTGTTCATCTCAGCATGATTCTAGACTAAGCTCATTTGAAGTGAAGTCTCCTCTGATTTCATCAGGGGATTAACTCCTGCTGTGGCTGAGGTGACCTGAGGACAACTTTATATGTAGATGTTAGAGTGGTCTCTGAAAATGGTTAGAAACAATGGGCTTTTCCAACATCCAGTATGAGCATTTTAAAGAAAAAGGGAGAAAGATTCATTTTTGTTGGTAAATTTATTAATGATGAGCATAGGTGCAGGTCAGTCTTACAGAAATAATAAAGGGGAGCATCCACATATCTGGTGAGGTCCCGCCGGTGAGTCTTCTGTCTAGAATCATAGAGAATAGACCCGAGAAGTGTTGATTGTCAGAGGAGGAATCACACACATAATTTGGGGCAAATAACATTGCTTTTGGTTTTTAACAGATGTGTATTTCCAAGCTTAAATAGATTCGTAAGTCTCAGATGTTTTGTTCATGCAACACATTGTATTAGGTAGAAGATATATCACACACTGTCTTAGGTGTATAGTAATGAACAAAATAGATGATCTGGACTGCATTAAGCTTTCATTCCAGTATGGAAATTAGACAATAAACACATAATTCAAATTGTGATAAGCACTACAGAGAAAAAGTAAAAGTAAGCCAGGTGTGGTGACGCACACCTGTAGTCCCAGCACTTGGGAGGCAGAGGCAGGCGGATCTCTGTGAGTTCAAGGCCAGCCTGGTCTACATAGTGAGTTCCAGGACAGCTGGGGCTACAGGGAGACCCTGCTTCAAAA
>NW_008337494.1:151004-158269 GCF_000622305.1 Nannospalax galili
AGTGGTGGAAAGGAAGACCCTCCTACAAAAAAAAAAAAAAAAAAAAAAAAAAAAACCAAAAAGAAACAAAAACAAAAACAAAAAACAAAAGTAGAGTAAGAGGATAAGGTCACGTAGCATTGTTGGTAGTCTCTTACATAGGATTCTCATTTGCAAGTAGCAGAAGTTGACTCTTGTTGCTCAGAAAAGTATTGAACAAGTGGCTGGAGAGTTGGTGAAGTGCTTGCCATACAAGTGTGAGAATCTGAGCTCAGTTCCCTAGCACATACATAAAAAGCTAGGTCTAGTGGTGAACACATCACCCCAGCACTGGAAAGGCAGGGACAAGAGGATCTCTAGATCTTGCTGGCCAGTCAATTTAGCAGAATTAGTGAGATTCAGGTTCAGTGAGAGATACTGCCTCAAGAAACAAGGTGGAGAGTGATTAAGGAGGTTATTGGACATTCTGCCACGCATAATATGCACACACATTTGCAAATATGCGAATACATACAATATACATGCATACTCACACACAAAGAAAAGGACTGAACAAAACCCATTAAGTGAGTCACAGTATCAGTAGGAAAGCTAGAGAATCAGAACTGAGGGTGGGATTTTAAGAGGCGTGCTCCAGTGACAAAACAGAACTGAGTGGACAGGCCTAGGCTGCCACCACCTCCTCCACCTCCTCCACCTCCTCCACCTCCTCCACCTCTTCCACCTCCACCACCTCCTCCACCTCCACCTCCTCCACCACCACCTCCACCACCTCCACCACCTCCTCCACCTCCTCCCTGCCTGATGTGGGTGCTGGGAATTGAACTTGGGTCCTCTGAAAGAGCAGTAAGTGCTCTTATGGCTTCAGCCATCTCCCCAGCCCCTAGGAAATGTTTTGGTCAGGTTGACTGAGGTAGGAGGATCCTCCCCAAGTCTGGGCAGCACCATTCCGTGGGCTGGGGTCCCGGATGAAGAGAAAAGATGCTGAGCAGCATCCATGACTCTCTGCTTCCTGACTGTCCATGAGTGTGGCCAGCTCCCAGGACGCCCAGCTGTGAGACTGTGAGTAACCCTTCCTCCTAGAGTTACTTCTCTCAGGGTGTTTTGCCACAACGGAAAAACTAATAACACAGTCAGCTACACAACAGCTAGTCAGAAAGATAGGGGAGTGGATATGTGGGGATCTCTGATGTCAGACAGCTTCTGCCCTGGAGCATCAGATGTGCCAGATCCTGGACCCCTGCGAGGCCTCTGGAATGAGGCCAATCAGGTAGGGTCAGGAACCAGACACTGCCCTGCACTGGGAAGCTGTGTGGCTTTGTATTGGTATCTCTCCCTCTCTAGGGCTATTTCTTCCATACTTTTGCCTGGATATGTTGGGGTACTCATCAGATGGCCAGGACCTGGTGTCCAGAGGTGCCCACCCATATGGCCTCCTCCCCTAAGAGTGGGAGGCATGGAGGACAGGCACATGAGCACACGGTGGGGGAGGCCAAAGTACTCCTATTTCTATAGAAACCTAGAACGTAGAAATGATAGGGTATGGGAGCATGCAGGGAGGGGAGAAGTCAGCACCTTCTATCCCCCACCCCCTTCCCGAGTGAAAGGCCTGTGGCCAGAACAGCCACTGTCTGGATATGCGATAGGATGGATTGGATGGCTGTGGAGGAATTTCCCTGACTTGCCCAGCAACTCCTTCCTTGCCTGTGGAGCACAGAGCAGGTACTCTGCCCTGGGCTCTTTCTTGCAAGCTTCCAAGGTGCCTTGTAGTCTCCATCCTCACCTTTCAAAATGGAACTGGACCTCATGGGAATCCAGGTGATTGGACATAGCCTCAGGGACCCAGCCAGGCATAGCAATGACTTTTACAATATGGACATAATCTGCACTGAAGACTTACCCAAACTTGCAACCAAAAGGGTCCATCAAGACACCTCCTTGCCCTCCACCCAGGACAGGGAATGAGTGTGGGTGTACATGATTTACATATCAGAGTACCAAAAGCAATTGCAAACAATGGGATATTCTAGGATCAAAGGATAAGATTCTTCCATAAGATAAGGGCAGGTCCTGACTTCTTCCCCATTGCATGCTGGAGATGCTGTTTCAATAAAGAATGAGCAAAGCCCTTGCTGGAAAGCACAGTTCCTAGAGACATCTGAAGGAACAGATTCTCAAAGTTCAGGTCCACTCGGCCTTAAAACGAATGCCAAGAGTCAGGCCATTACTTAATTCAGGCAGAACTGTAATGTGACTTAGAAATGCCACAGCCAGGCACCTGCCTTCTGTGACTTCAAGGACCAAGGGCATCCCTGGGGAAGACCCTGCAGAGCCAGATCAACCTGAGTTCCCACTGCCTGCCACGTGCAGAGGGTTGAGTGTGCAAGATGGACCAGTGGGCAGGCATGTGAGAGCTGAGGCTGTGAACTAGGGCAGAGAAATGACAGGGACATTCAACAGGTGCTGACTGCAGCTGCATGAAGTGGTGGGGCTGGGTGTCTTCAGACACCCCTCCAAAGAGGGGCCCCACTTCCAAAGGGCTCATCGCAAGAGCCCAGGTCCTGGATAACAGTGGCTCACAGAGCAGGACCTGGGGAGGATCAACAGAGCTTTCTCTGCAGAGGGGAGTCCCTGGTACCTGCCCCAGGGAGCAAGGCTCCCAGCTCTGGTGGCCTGCAGATGGCACACAGGCACGTATCTTTCCCAGTATATGCACACCATGCCCGTGCCCCACAGGAATAACGCACGCTCCATGTACAGACACACCTCCACACTCTAGGATCACATGGGGGCTCCCCAGTGAGCCCCAAAGCACTTGGAGAATCCCATGGGGCAGAAGCCAACTCCATTGACCTCGAGGATTCCCACGTTAGGTGGGTCAGAGCCCTGTGTAGACAGGAGATAGAAGTGCTAAGGAACAGCCAGGCTGGAATCTGAGGCCCCATCTCAGCATTCCGCCAGCCTAACGTTCAGTGTAACTCCACTTCACTGCAGTTCAGCTCAGTTCAGTTCAACTCAGTCCAAATCCAACTCCATGGGAATCTGACTTTATTTCAGTTCATTTTAGTTCAACCCGATCAGAATTCCCCTCACTCCTAGCATGTGTGCCAGTCTTCAGACCAGCACCTGCAGTGAGGCATCACAGAGAAGGCTTCAAACCTGGCTCACACCACCTGCCCCTCTACCCACCTGTCTACTCCCCTGTCTGTCTTCCATCTGCCCACCCAGCTGCCTGCCTGTCCAATCACCTGAGCCGTGCATGGACTCCAGCCCACCTGGCTGTCCCTCCAAGCAGCTTGCTGATTGCTGCCCAACCATCTCCTCCTCCTCCACTCCTCCTCCTTCTCCTCCTTCACTTCTCTCCTCCTCTTCTTCCCCTCTGCCTCACCTTCCTCCTCCACCTCCTCCACCTCCTCCACCTCCTCCACCTCCTCCACCTCCACCATCTCTGCTACAGGATGCGTCAGCTTCCACTGCTCCCATGCACTCGGATCTGCAGGTTTGCTACTGCTCCTATCCTGAGCAAACTCTCTTCTGTGGTCAAAACTAATGACATGGCTTGTTGAATGAATAAACAAACATCAGGCAGAAGGAAGAGCAATACTCAGAAAAGGGAGGAACTGGCACACAAGTCTTACACAATCGAGAGAAGATATCACATGCTTCTTGTCTCCCAAAATAGAGTTATATAGGAAAGAAAATATAAACCAGTAATTTACCTGGCCTTGACTTTCAGAAGAGATGGATTCATTTTTTTTTCCTTCCTTTCTGTTTGGCTTCTTTATTGGTAAGAGAGATCCTGAAAACATGTGTCTTAGGATGAAGAACAAGAGTTATGGTAGATCTGAAAAGAAAGTGATATTTTTCATATAGTCAAATTCCATTTCCACTCCCAAATTCAGACAGAAAAGGGAACTTGCATCAATCTTCCCAGCCTTGCTCACCTTCGATCTAAGCCCGGTGCTTTGCTGCACAGCTCAGACATGGGAAGAAGAGCATAGTTCTCTCTGGCTCAGCTCTCTCTACCACCAGTCTATCTCAGGAGTCCCAGTATCCTGCTCTAGCAAGAGAGATTTGGGGAAAATGAAGTAAACCCCTGGCATGTGTCAAGTTTCCAGACTGAGAGACCCAGTAGAATTGTCAGCTGCCTTCTGCATGAGCTGCTACATAGACTTGCCCCTGGGGCCAGCTAACCCAGATTCAAGTCTAACCAATTCCCAAGCCTGCTTATGTGAGGCCTGGTCATTTGTCCTTTAAGAATTCTCTTTGGTCTTCGCCAAGGCCACCCATCATTTACCTTTTTGTCTCTGTTCTTCTCTGGTCTTGAGAAGGAGGAGGAGACAGGGAGGGGAAATCCTTCAGGCTTGGATGGAGGAGAGAAAATCATGAGTATATTCTTTCAATCAACTAGTCTGTATAGACCAGAGGTAATATAGTAATTATTCCTGCTGTGTCCTTTTATTTCTGTTTGGAGTACTGACAGGTCCTCATTAATATGATGCGAGAACAAAAGGGTAGAAGGTGGCATGTCCTTTCATTCTGAAATATTCTAGAACACTTTAGGCACCAACCAGAGCACACTGGAGCAAACACTGTGTACCCATCATTCATCTTAAGATTAGTATTTTACAGATGCCAATGCAGCAGCATTGTCGGCTCAGGGAGAGAATGCACATGTAAGTTATGTGTGGGAGAACACCTAGCTGGCATCTCAGCTTCCACACAGCCTATCAGTGGCATGAAGGTAAATCCAGAATTCTTTGTTTGAGGCAGAGTGTGATGGAGGGTGGAGGAAAAGGGCCAGGAAGAGCCTGGCACTCATGTGAAGATGCTCTAAGTGATACAGATATCCACAGTCATGATCAGAGCAGGACATCAACCTCAGATGCTACCACCATCTCCATTTGTCTCCAAAGTCTACTGGGACCAGTTACATCCACTTCGAAGACAGAAGGAGAGAGATCAAAACAGAAAGGCTGGGAAGGAAGAGGCTCTCCAGAGCCAGGAAGACCCTTCAGGTGGTCCTCAGAGTTAGTGCCCACTGTCAAGAAAAAAAAAGTTTTCTCTTGCAAAATCCCACACTAGAAGAGGCATGTGGGAGCAAACACGAGAGTAGAGGGCACTCTTGAAATGATTGGTGAATCCTGACTTGGGTGAGAAGTTTTTTAAGAATAGGTTTTGTACTTTTATATATTTTATTTATTATTTTTATTTTATGTGTATGAGTGTGTTGCCTGCATGTATGTGAGTGCACCCGTGTCGTGCAATGCTGCAGAGGTCAGAAGAGGGCTTCGGATTCCCCTGGAACTGGAGTTAAGGATGGTTCCTAGCTGCCATGTGGGTGCTGGGAATCAAACATTGGTCCTCTGCAAGAACAGTCAGTGCTCTTAACCGCTGAGCCATCTCTCCAACCCCAGTTTTGTACTTTTTAAGTTGCCTTGAAATGTGAAGATAAAGTGCTCAGTGTAAGGTGGGTTTGGCCAAGAAATTAAGTTAAATGTCTTTGAAAAAAGAAACAGGGAAGGGGATGTAGATCAGAAAAGTGGGAAGGACAGCTCAGTACTTGGAGGAGGAGCCACAACCAAGCTCAGACTCATTCATCTGTTTATTTGATAAGGGTTTGTACAATACTCATAAATGTAAGGGTGTGCGCTAGACCCTAGAGACAGACAGCAGATGTTTTGATTCTAGGTTTAGAGCTTATGTTCCAGTGAGAGGGGATGGGGGCCACCGTTAGCAGACATGAAGTCTTAGTACAAACTGGAAAATGGTACCCAGTATGAATGGAAAGGGATACCTTCCCCAAGCCCTGGTACAAGTCTGTCAGCTGGAATGTGGGCCTAAAACCATTTCACATACTCCCCCTGGTGGGTTTGATCTTCCCAATCAAATGTGGAGGTCCTGGGAAAGAGAAAAAATACAGCATTAGACAATACACAGAATGAATGAATATTTGGTGGATAATTTGTGGTAAAGTTCCTAAGGGGGATACATGTACATATATGTGTGTAAAAAGGGTCTCCTTTAAAAATGATGGTCACAGGATGCAATGATAATATTCAGCAAAGAGATAAAGAATCAAGCCAGGAAGATATTTGGAGGATGGATGTTAGGAAGAAAGTCTTGAGACAAGGCAGGCCTGGGATGCCAAGAGAACGGTCAAGGGGAGATGGAAAGATAAGAGAGGTAATTAACCTTGTACCTCTATTGCTGGCTGAGGATAGCCATGCTTATACCTGTTGCTCTAGAAAAATGACTGGTGGGGTCCACTTTTATACTAAAAAAATGTCCCCAAACGATCCAAGCAGTAGAGAAACCCACTGAGAAACAGACTGTAATTGTACCTTTCTACATGAGGGGTCGGGGACACAGTTGGGCTATAGCTGCAGAATATGACCCTGGTTTAATGGGACCATTGGGGGTAGAAGAGTTAGTGGGTATGGAGTTCTTTAGGTAATCCAGGTGTCCTAGTTTGTTCTTCATTGCTGTGAAAAAATATTCTGACCACTACCAACTTGGGGAGGAAAGGGTTTATTTAGCTTACATCTCCCAGGTCACAGTTCATCCAGGAGCCCCAGGTAGGGACTCAGGGCAGGAACCTGGAGGCAGAAACTGGATCACAGGCCATGGAGGAATGCTGCTTACTGGTTTGCTCCCCTGGCCCCTGCTCAGCCTGTTTTCTTATGCAACACAGGTCCACCTGCCCAGGAATGGCACCACCCACAGTGGGCTGGGCCCTCCCACATCACTCATCAAGAAGATGCCCCTCAGACATGGCCACAGGCCAGTCCAATAGAGGCAATTCCCCAACTGAGGCTCCCTCAACCCAGGTGTGTCAAGTTGACACTAACGCTATCCAGCACAATCGGTCCCTTGTCAACTTGACACACAAACATCACTATTAAACCATAACTTTCCAATTTCTGTCCCCAAGATATGATGCTAATATCACAACATAAGACAGTACAACCTTAAAAACCCCACAGTCCTTAAATAATCCAAATGCTTAAAAGTTCATAGTCTTTTTAAAAAGTCTCTTAACTGTGGGCTTCTGCAAAATCCAAAACAAGTACTGTCTTATTTCAAAGGGAAGAATTGGGCACACCTAAGCAAAACCAAAGTCCAGCAAAGTAGCTCAAGGCTGGATATCTGGGATTCACTCATGATCTTCTGGCCTCCAAAGGCTTCTGGCAGCTCCACTGCTCTGACTCTGCCATCCACAGCACACACAGCTAGTCTCACAGACCCAGGCCAGCTCCATTCCACACCTACTGCTGTCCTTGGTG
>NW_008337494.1:158633-159226 GCF_000622305.1 Nannospalax galili
TGGGCTGACCCTGAGGAAATACCTCCCAGAAGACTTCACCACAGTGATGCTGGTCTCTTGTTACTTACAGCTGATTTTTCAGCCCCAGCTAACCAGCATCAATTGTCCCAGTAAAGCAAAGGTTTTACTTCAGGTTCTGGTCTCTTCTTAATCATAGCTGATTCTTTGGCCCCAGCTGACAAGAACCCACAGATTCTCAATTCAAAACATCCACAGGAACATCCCTGATAGCCGCTTCCCTTTGAAGCTTCACAAGCCAGGCCTCCATCGTCTACAACTCTTTCAGCCCAACTGGTCCAACATCCACAGCAACAAACTCTGAGCATGCAATAGCTTTTCCAGCCCAAAGTTCCAAACACTTCCACAGTCCTCCCCAAGACACCAAGGTCAGGTTAGTCACAGCAATACCCCACTCAGTACTGGTAGAATGAATATATATGTATAGAGATTTATCAGCTTAGCTCACAAGATAAGAGTCCAAATAGTCCAACAATGGCTGCACCATACTGAAGAGGCTGAGAATCCATAGTCCCTCAGTCCCTGAGGCTGGATGTCTCAGTAGTCCCAATTTAGTGCTGAAGGTCTGACGAATT
>NW_008337494.1:159341-160219 GCF_000622305.1 Nannospalax galili
ACAAGTTGACACCCAGGATTAGCCATCACAAGTCCACCCCTTGTCAACTTGACACCCAATAGCATCTCTCTATGTCATGCTTAATTTTCAAATGTAAACAATGTTGAGGTCATAATTTCACCTAACATGATATGACTATCCCATCATACAATGACCAATGCATTATATATCTTAGAGTAGGTGATAAGGTCTTCAAGGAATGCTTAGTCCTTTAGTGTCTCATAACCCAATGTAATCATATAGCTTCACAACACTTAACCACTTAACGCATCTCGATTACATATTCAAAAAAGAATAACTCAAGTATCTGCTTAACATGTGTATACATGTACAAGTGTATTCTTAACCAAATAGGACAAGAATACTCATGTCAATTACAATCCACAGTTCTGCAACTGGTCACATGGCCTTAGTTGGTATTTATAACTACCTTCCTCTACTACCCATTCTGTATTTCCTCCACCAAGTCACCATGCGACCAGAGCTGCCCATCATGAGTGGGGCATTATCTGACCCCCCGAAGCCATAAAGTAGGCCATGCACAGCAACAATCCATTATCAAATGGAAGTGGTATATATGTGATCAGCCCTGAGCAGGCCCAGAGGGCACAAGCAAATTACATGAAGAAGTTTCCCAAATACCTATGGTTCCTACTCCTGTTACAATGCCTCCTGTTCTCAAGCATGCACCTATGGCTTCATGGAGTGTGCCCTATCATCGGTTGACTGAGGAAGAGAAGACTAGGGCTTGGTTTACAGATGGTTCTGCACGCTATGCAGGCACCACTCAGAAGTGGACAGCTGTGGCATTATGGCCAATTTCTGGAACAACTCTGAAGGACACTGGGGAAGGAAAGTCTTCACAGTGGGCAGAACTT
>NW_008337494.1:161741-172480 GCF_000622305.1 Nannospalax galili
ATGACCAGTTGCAAAAACGTGGGTTGTAATTGACATGAGTGTTTTTGTCCTATTTGGTTAAGAATAGGCTTGTGCATATATACACATATGTTAAGCAGATACTTGAGTTATTTTTTTGAATGTGTAATTGAGGTGTTACGTGGTTAAGTGTTGTGAACCTATATGATTATATTGGGTTATGAGACACTAAAGGACTAAGCATTCCTCAAAGACCTTATCACCTACTCTAAGACAGATAATGCATTGGTCATTGTATGATGGGATAGTCATATCATGTTAGGTGGAGTTATGACCTCAACATTGTTTTCATTTGAAAATTAAGCATGACATAGAGAGATGCTATTGGGTGTCAAGTTGACAAGGGGTGGACTTGTGATGGCTAATCCTGGATGTCAACTTGTCTTGATCTGGGATTAACTGAAATGAGAGAGATCTTCCTGATTGGATCATATGAAGCTGGAAGACACAGCCTAAATATGGGTGTTGCCTTCTGATGGCAGCCTATATAAAAGGCCAAGGCAGAGGAGAACTCCTGGCTTCTTGCTGCTTGCCTTCTTTCTCACTGGTGAGCTCGTCTTGTTGCTGTAGACTGAAGACTAGCTGATGTTTGGGAATTCATCAGACCTTCAGTGCCTGATTGGTACTACTGAGGCATCCAGCCTCGTGGACTGAGCGACTATGGATTCTCATCCTCTCCAATGTGGTGCAGCCATTGTTGGACTACTCAGACTCTATCTTGTGAGCTAAGCTGATAAATCTCTATACATATATTTTCATTCTACCGATTCTGTTTCTTTGGAGAACCCTAATACACCAGGTAATCAACATTCTGGAACCTGGGCAGCTGGGCTGGTTTTCAGTATGTCCTTCTAGAGTCAACATGCAAGGGTGAAAGTGAAAGTGAGTGCTCAAATCTTTCAGAGATTTTTTGCCTCACAAAGACTGTAGCAAGAACAACAGGGGAAAGGAGTGCTGTTTCAGTCTTCTCTGAGTCTTTTCAACAACCCCAGCCTGTTCTAAAGAACTCTGCTTTAGATCATGCTAACCCTGTGCATCACAGACTGTTCTGGTCTAACTTTATGCCTGGAGATCAAAGGTTCACATTATAGATGGCTTCAGGAAGACTATGAGTGGCAGAGGACTTTGAGTACTTGGTCAAGCCTAATGGCCTCTCTTACCTACATGGACGTGATGCTGATTAGATAAGTGTTAGAACTTAGGGTGTTGGGAGAGGAAGAATGAGTTCCTATCAGTAAGCTGAAGATAGGCTGGAGTCCAGGCCAGATGGATATCCAAAAGGCCAATTCTGTTCCAGTTTACAGCTGAGCTCCTTCCCGCATTCTAGATTACTGAGAAGTGGGAAACTGAGATTTCTGGCACCCATGTTCAGGTGGCCATAGCTCTTCTGGGTGGAAATTGAATGGCTAGTTGAGAATATTGATCATGAAGATAGATTCTGACCAGACAACCTGAGTTCATGTCTTGGATCTACTAATTTCTTCCTGGTGACCTTGGAAGAGACCTTCTTACTTTGAAATACTATGACTATGGCTTATGGTTCCAAAGGGCTAGTGTTCATAATGGTGGGGAGTGCATGGCTGCAGGAGCAGTTAGCTGGCTGATCACATTTTGTCACACTGGAAGCCAAGAGAGCGTGAACAGGAAGTGGTGCCAGGTTGTAAACCCTCAAAGCCCACCCCCAATGATGTGCTTCATCCAGCAAGACTTCATCTCTTACAGGTTCCATAACCTTTCCAAACAGCACCTCAATGGGGGACCAAGCATTCAAATACATGAGGTTATGAGGGACATTTTCATTCAACCACCACAGCCTCTTTCTGTATATCTCTTTTGTGTGGAGCTGAGCCTTTTTGACCTCAGTGATTGGTACATGGTTGTCTTTTTTGTTTGGGAACTAGACAAATTACATTCTCTCTAAATCCATCAGCAAATGTTGGTTTTTAGTAGTGTGTGGATGGCTTTCAAGCCAAGATTAGCTTTTATCTCAAACTGATTGATTGACTATTTGAGATAGGTTTTCTGTGAAGCCAGGTTGGCCTAGAATTTGACAGTCTTTGTACTTCTGCTTCCTGAGTGCTGGGGTTACAGGTGTGTACCACCATCCCCGGCTCAAAGTTTTTATGTTTTATTTTAAATTTCAGAGAAACAGAAGTAAATTATACTCAGTCAGATTTCAAAGTAACAGTACTTTTTAAAAAGATTTAAATCTTATTAGGCAAGTGAAATTTAGAACTGTGGTAAACAAACATTGATCATTCTTACAAAAACCAGGCAAAAATTCTTTAATAAAGATGACATCAGGATAATTTATTATAATCACTTAAAAGCTTTATTGCATATTATATAGATGGATGGATGAGTGCTGTTCTACCTGAGTAGCTTTTATATGCTACGAATGGGTTACTTACAACACAAGAATGAGTACATCTCAAGGAAGAATATATTTGGATTCACTACTCATCATAAGTATAATTATTGTTTAACAATATTATGAAGGGCTGGTGATGAGATGCAGGTGTTTAAACACACAGTGCCAATAGATTTGACACGGTATTCAGTTCCAGGCATATACATTTTTAAAGGCTCTATTCACCGAGGGGGACAATAAAGCTCTACACAATGGTAAGTGTGTTTGCTAAAAACATGAAGTGACTGGTTAATTTTTAGTCTTTAGATTTTTTTCAAATGGGCTATTATATTCAGCACTAAGTGTTTCTTAACTTACTAGTCTCTGTACATTATATATTTTGGAATGAAAAAGTCAACCAGGGATGTGTGGATAAAGCCTACCTCTCTGGAGCTTTCAAGCTGTCTCTGAGGTTTGAAACATACTATATACAATTAAATTCCATTCTGAGCAAGTCACCTGCAAAATGGTGCCTGTAGCTCAGATGGGTATTTTATTTTTATTTTATGTATATGACTGTATTGTCTGCATGTAGGTAGATGCACCTGTGTCATGCAGTACCCAAAGAGGTCAGAAGAGGGCGTTGGAGCCTCTGAAACTGAAGGTACAATTGTTAGCTGCCATGTCGGTGTTGGGAATCAAACCCACGTCCTCTGCAAGAGCTGTCAGTGCTCTTAATCACTGAACCATCTCTCCAGCCCCCATCTGATGGGTGTTTTAGAGAAGATATAATCTAATGCTCTAGTTTCCTAGATGAGGTAACTGAGGCTAGACTTTCCTGATTTACTCTGTGGAGCAGATTCCACCCTGGACCTTCACTGTCACCTCATATTTGTTACTGTGTTCTTTTCAGTATGCTGTGTAGTCTCTGTTGTATGTGGGGCTTGATAAAAACTTTTGAGTATACAGTTCTAGTTACTGGACATCTTTGAGTAGGTGCTGTGTCTGTTCTAGCCCTTGGGAACATTGTGAAGTTCTTGGACTTGACTGGGTAGAACTATTCATCTTCCATCTCTGATTGATCAATGCTTTCTTTTTTAAAAAAATATTTTATTTATTATTTTTATCTTATGTGTATGAGTGTGTTGCCTGCACGTATGTGAGTGCACCCGTGTCGTGCAATGCTGCAGAGGTCAGAAGAGGGCTTTGGATTCCCCTGGAACTGGAAGGTTTGTAGCTTCCATGTGAGTGCTGGGAATTGGACCTGGGTCCTCTGCAAGAGCAGTCAGTGCTCTTAACTGCTGAGCCATCTCTCCAGCCCCGGTCAGGTCAATGCTTTCTTTAACGTGTGTCTGTATGTTAATATGTCTGCAGCTTGCCTGGAGTGCTTGAATAGTGGGAGAGGAGGGAAGAAGGCCATGTTTAGTCAACACTCTGTGTATTTCACATGCATTTATCTTTATATAAGCTATCAAGCTGGTATTGCACTCCAGACAGAGACAGGCTACACCACATAAAATAAAATATTTTAAAGGGAAAATGTGGAAGATTTGTTCACCTGCAGCTTCATATAGTTCCTGGCATACAAACCATTTAAATTGTGTTGAGTGAGGAATGAATGAATGAATGCTGGGGTTTAGACATTGGTCCGGGTGGCTCCAAAGTTCTTCTGCTGTTTTTAATTGCTCTTTTGTGTTTCTTAGGGTCAGGAATATATTAGTTTCTTTTGAATATCACCTACCATTTAAGCAACTGTTTAATAAATATCTTTTGCTTGTGATACTATTTAAATTCCCTAACATTTAGCATGCTTACATTGTTGCTATCTTAGGTTTTGAAAAAGGTGAAATTTATTTTTATTTGTGTGTGAGACCATGGAAGCCATTGAATTCCCTGGAGCTGCAGTTACAGGTAGTTGTGAGCTGCCCTGTTGGTAGGTCCTCTGAAAAAGTAGCAAGTGCTCTAAAATGCTGAGCCATCTCTCTAACTCCTCTTTATTTATTTTTTTTAGAACAAGAAATCATATACCTGTAAAATTAACTTTTATGGTTGTTACTGGAAGCTCGAAACAAATGATTACACTTTAATATAGTGTTATGAAATTCATCTGGAACCCTGCTGCCCAGGGCTACAGACAGCTCCTTCCATGTTGTGGCTTTCAAATACTTCTGGTGATTTTCCCTGCTCCTGAAATGTTCAGGACATTCGGATGCTGCTTATTTAAATTATTTTTTGTGGATGCTTGATTTTAGCTCAGTGTAATAGCTCATTTTGCTCTTGGCTGGGCACCTTACTGATAGTATTACATTTTGGTACCTATAATAGTTTTTTTTTGAAGT
Source organism: Nannospalax galili (assembly GCF_000622305.1). Taxonomy (NCBI): domain Eukaryota; kingdom Metazoa; phylum Chordata; class Mammalia; order Rodentia; family Spalacidae; genus Nannospalax; species Nannospalax galili. The sequence continues at coordinate 166,449 of NW_008337494.1, forward strand.
ACTTTCCATGGGGCTGGAGAGATGGCTCAGTGGTTAAGAGGACTGACTCCTCTTGCAGAGGACCTGGGTTCGATTCCCAGCACCCGCATGGCGGCTCTGAACAGTCTTTAACTCCAGTTTCAGGGGAATCTAAAGCCCTCTTCTGACCTCTGTGGCATTGCACAACACAGGTGCACTCACATACCTGCAGGCAATGTACTCATACACATAAAATAAAAATAATAAATACAATATTTAAAAATGTACTTTCCCCATTTTATAAAAGAAAAAGTTCAACTCCAGTGTGGTCAAGTGGAGGAAAAGCCCTGTTCCCAGACTGAACTGCTCCATCACTTACACTGGTTGTAGTTTCCTGCCATGCTCCGTTATTCGCTCTCTTACTATTTATTCATTGATCTGCGAAGCTAAGAATTATATGTACATTAGTAATTAGACAAAACTGAGCCAGAGAGTCAGTGTTTATCAGTAAAACATCTATTGTTCTCCTATGTAAAGATATACATATACAGGGCTTATTTGGTGCAGTGTTCTTTAGGATGATTATCAGCAAGGGGCTGGTTCAATGTGTTCTTACTACTGTATAGTCCTGTATGCTTTTAATGAGTCAGAATGCTGTATCCAGTGGAGCAAATCTGTAGGCAGAAGCAAGCAAATCTAAGTATCACAGTGTCACAACAATGATGTACATGTGTATATTCAAAACCTTGACCTTTCCACTGGCCTTTGAAAAGTGAAATGCCTTTGTTGCTTGGACCTGCCAGCCACACCTGTCCCTCTATTAGATTAATCTAGTGACAGATACGAAGAACTGAAAGAATTTTAGAAAGGTTAGTGATTTTGTAATATATAGACTCTACTAAGGGGATAAAGAATGCACAGGCAAGGCAGGAAGATGAGGGAGGGAGGGAGGGGGGAGAGAGCAAGAACATAGACTAGAGCTGGACTAGATTGAGTTTTGAGGACACTGTTTTTAGAGGGATATGGAGGAAGAGTGCAAGGGTGAGGGCAGGAGGTAATGTCCTAAGACAGGAACTCTAGGGAGAAGAGTAAAGAGATGACCAGTGTCAGGAAGCATTGCCTATTTGGTGTGAGGCAGCGCATTATTTCCTGCATAAATTCAGTAAACCTTTTAATTGATGCACAAACCTCTTAGGCTCAAGCCAGACACAATCTCATCATAGAGGCTGAGGCATTATTGGTGTTTGATAGCTGCTGGGAGAAAAGAGTTTTCTTTGCGTGTATGATCCCTAGGAGGTCAACCACAATCTAGGGAAGGTTCTACACCCAAGAGTATTGTGCAACACATATTGTACTTGGTGGGGTTGGGGGAGGAACAACATCAAGTTTGGTGTGTAGGGAGGTTGGGGTAAATCTGGGAGGAGTTGGAGGGGAGGGAGGAATATGATCAAAATATACTGTATGAAGTTCTCAAAAATTAACAAAAATATTTAAAGCCCCCTTTGAATTGCTTCCTACCTGGTTTTGAAAGTAAGCTAAGTTTCTTCTGAGTGCTGTACCCATACTGATGTAGACATGCAGAAACAGCTACATTTAGTTCTGCTGTGGTCCTATTTGTATAAAAAAAGGAGTATACGTATCATCCCAATACATACACAGCAAAACCCTTTGAAGGCACCCAAGAACATCTTCAATTTTAATTACCTCTACAGGACAGTGAAATCAACATATTATTTAATACTACTTAGGAATTTCACAGTGAGCATATATAACTTATAATTAAGAAATAAAATGATTTAATAACATAGTCTGTATTTCTCATAAGTTGAATAGCAATATTTCTCTGTAGTGGAATAGCTACTTTTATGAAGAAGCAGGTACACAGTGTTGCTGCAAAAGGCTTAAATGCATACAGTTTTGGAGACATCTGCTTCTGATGCCTAATTTAAGTTGAAATAGCAGCACTGAAAAGCTTGGCAGGAAATAGTACTCTGACCCAAAGGGGGATCTAGCTATGCCCTTGAGTGGCTTAATTCCTTTCAATAGCTCTTGGGGAGTGCTGGAGAAGATCTATCCATTTTCAGCTTGCAGACCAGATATCAGGATCTCTTTGCATCTGTTTGTCTAAAAAACCAAGTTTGGAAGGAGCATCCCAGGCAGTACCAGAGATACTTGCCTGATGCCTGGGTCTGGGAGACAGTGGCAGGTCTGTTCTGTCACCTACCATTGGAGGGAACTTCCCAATGAGAAATGCCCTCTTCACAAGGGAGGAAATTGGTAGGAGGCAAGCTGAATGAGACATGCAAAACAAAACCCAAACCAAATCAAACCCAAACCCAAATAATGTTGGGTCTAAGCTGAAAATGTGTGTAGCAGATTCTTTTTTTTTTAAAGATTTAAACTGGGGAGAGACAAAGAAGTTGGCTGCTGGAGGTCAAAATACCAGATTGGTTGGGCATGCTGATTTAAGAGGATGACAAAAATGGGCTTTCTGTTCTGTTCTCCAATATGGCAGACTTCCTTAAAAAGCCTGGGCAGTACTTTGAAGTCCCAGAATTCCTCTGGGAGGATGAGAAGGGCAAGCTCTTTTTCTGATAAACTTACTTTAGGATGAAATGCAGACTGGAGCCACATGCTGTCTCTAGACGCCAAAGAAAAAGGAGGAGGGAGTTCTGAGCTAGAGATGTTCAGGAGTTTTCCTCAGACTCTTCAATCAGGTATGTCACTCTTCCTTGCAGTGCTGACAGAAAGCAGAGGTGCTGTGCAAGTGGGCTTCCTCTCTCGGATAAAACTGAGAGTATTTTTCCAAAGAAAGTGAGTGAGCTTTTGTGGGGAGAACTAGAATTTTGGTATGGAGACTGGCGTCGTTGAATGACAACCTTTGATTCTGGTATTTGGAGGAGCCCCAGCCAGCCGATCCCAGAACTCATGCCTTACTTCTTCCACCAAGGTCACTGTCATCGGAGAAGCCCCGAATTCTTTAACAGGAGAATCACATCTGCACAGAGACAGAAGCACTCATCAACTTGGCTTTTGTTCAAAATATCAAGGACTTCCAGAATTTAAGGAAAACTAATTACACAAAAAGCGAAGACTCAGGAAGACCCAACAGAGAAAATGGCAGTGGAGAGCACTGACATCATTCAGAAACCTGAAGGAAAAATTCACTCTAAAAAGACGTCTAATTAGTACCCTGTTGGGGGGATTCTGAGACAAATCCATAAACTAAGAACAGCTGTGTCCTTTAAAAAGAAGCAATCAGCAAACAGAAGGAGTTCAGGGAATCAAATATGTGATTGTTGGAAGTAAAAATTAGATAATTGTAAGAAAAAGTTGCAGAAAATCTTCCAAAGTATGAAACAAAAAGTAAAAAAAATATGAAAAATGCAAGCAAAAACTCATGGGAGATGAGTGGAAAAGTAAATACAGCGAACACCCACTAAGAGAAGAGGTACAGGGGGATTTGACAGGAAAGACCAATGCCTCTGAGGCAGGATAGAAACACAGAGAAAATTAAGAAGACATTGGAAGGGAAAGGAAACCCTCACTCTACATCTGGGTGAAGTTTCTTCTCAGCAGAGTCAAGAATTCTTGTATAACTAACAAGTTCGCATGAAGGATGCCTTCATAGGGGCAGAGTTTTGTTTTATTTTTGTATATAGACATATTTCATTTATTTTAGTTTTTAAAAGATGTATTTATTTTTAAGTTTTTGTGTATGCTTGTATGTGTGCATGGGTCTCTGTGAGTTGTGGGTATGAGCACCCAGGCTCATGCATAGTGGCCAGAAGAGGGTATTGGCAGTCCTCCTCTATCACTTTCAGCCTATTCTTTTGAGGCAGGGTCTCTCCCTGAACATGGGGCTCTGCATTTTCTTGGCTAGACTGGAAGCCATAAAGCCCTAGAGAGTCTCTTGTTCACTCCCCTCTTGGAACTGGGGTTACAGGTGTGTGTGTGTGTGTGTGTCTGTGTGTGTGTGTGTGTGTGTGTGTGTGTGTGTGAGACCCTGGCTTGTTATGGGGGTGCTAGGATCTGAATTCCAGTCTTTATCATTGTGGAGCAAGAGCTATTTTAACCACTGAGTGATCCTCCAGCCCCTTAAATAGAGATACTTTAAATAAAATGAATCATACTTAAGCATATATGGCTTAACCCTTTTCCCAGATGTAAATCTGAATTTTTCTAAGAATCTTTACTGACAAGACTATTATATTTGTTTACAGTAAAAATGTTAATTTCCTGTGCAACTCTTTTGACCTTATTAACTATAATACTAACCAATTTACCTCAGGAATCAAGCTATGATCTCATTTAAGTAGAATTATGACTTCAGATGTCATATATATATATCATATATATATATATATATATATATATATATATGGCTATTGCAAAGACAATTAGCAATTGTCTCTCTTGAGACACTCACATCTTCCTGTTAACCCCTGTGCTTGAGTCTCTTAAATATGTTCCCTATAAACTCAAACTCTGCTACATGTTGACTTGTCCTGAAATTCTTTTCTGCAGTACAGTCAAGAATCCTGACTTTACCTGAGTAGAGGTCTGTGAAAAGCACTCCTCAGGTGCTACAGATGGCAGTGAAGAGCTGTCTCCAGACCTCTGCCCACTGCTGCTGCAAGACCCATGTGTGAAGATTTAAGGAGATTATGCGAGCTCCAGGCCCTAGGCACTGATCCTGGTCCTCTCCTTCTTCCATTACTGAGTTCTGTGTCATTCTCTCTATTTTTTTTTGACACTATGTGAAGACATTGGATCCAGTTTGGACAATTCATTTTGCTTTTGCTTTTTTTAAATACTAGTATTAATTTTTAAAATTTTAGCCACAGTAGGCAGCACAGGCCTGTAATCTCAGCTAACCACTAGGCCGAGGCAGGAATCTTTTGGGTTTTCTACATAGGAGATCATATCACTAGCAAAAAATGTTTACTGCTTCCTTTGGAATTTGTATGTCTTTTGTTTCCTTTCCTTTTTATCTAACTATTCTGAATGGGGCTTCTAATGCTGTGCTGAATAGACTTGAGGGCAGGCATGCCTATCTTGTTCCTGAATGTAGAATGGTCTGTCCTTTAATAGGGAATATAATGTTAGTTGTTGCATTACATGATGGCTTCATTATACGGAGGCAGTTTCTGTTCTTAGTTGGAGCGTTCTTTTCATGAAAGCTCATTGAATCTTGTTAGATGCATCTTTTGGGGTTTCAATTGAGATAATCAGATTTCTTTCTTCATTCTGTTAATATAATGTTACATTGGTTGATATTTTTTTCATGTATTGAACCATCCTTGCATTCTAGGAATAAATTCCACTTGGTCATAGTGCATAATTCTTTTTTTTGGGGGGGGGTGTTTTTGAGACAGGGTTTCCATGTATCCCAACTATCCTGGAATTTGCATGGAGACCAGGCTGGCCTCTATCTCACAGAGATCTGCCTGCCTTTGCTTCCCAAGTTCTGGGATTAAAGGAATATATCACCACTCCCAGCTTATGCATGATTCTTTTAAATGTACTACTGGGTTGAGTTTTCCATCTCTTTGTTGAGGATTTTTATACTTTTCCTAAGGGATATTGTTTGTAGTTTTCTTATCGTGTCTTAGTCTGGATTTGATATCAGGGCAGTTCACTTTGTCTTAACAGAGATGACATTCTATTAGCAGAAATTGTTTGTGTTGATGTGTATGCATATTCCTGTATGTGTAGGTACACATTTGTGTGCAATGTGCATGCATATGTGTTGTGTGCATGTGGAGGAAGGAGGACAACCTCAGGTACTGGTATCATTCCTGAGGTACCATCCATGTTTTAAAAAAGTTCTTTATTATTGTTGTTGTTATTATTCTTACTATTATTTTAACCTTTTCCCTTTGATTTACTTATTTAATTATTTACTTAATAACCACATAATTAGAAGAAGCATTTCATTACAACAGCATTGACATATTCAATAACAATTTCCAGAGCTAAGATGCATATCTTTCAAAATTGGCTGTAAATTTTTAGGTTTACAGTTGAATTAATACAGTTATACAATATTGAACTCAGTATAAACCCTGTAA
>NW_008337494.1:173414-196864 GCF_000622305.1 Nannospalax galili
CAATGGTAATGTTTATCACCTCTACTAATTAGCATGATGTAAATTTTTATGCTTCCTCCTCAAATATAATACACTTTTAAAAAATTGTTGATTTTGTGTGTGTGTGTGTGTGTGTGTGTGTATCACACAGAACATCCAAAACCATCTTATTCAACTATACACCCACTTCCCAAATGGCACCCTCCCATAGCCTCCCTCCCCCCACTAGAGCCCTTATACTCTGTTATCCCTGCTACTGTCTGCTGTGTTGTCGGCACCCCAACCTGTTCCCCACTACTTGTCCCTCTGGTGAATTTAGTCAGCCTAATAGAGGTCTTTGTTTTAGGAAGGTCAGCTGTTCCTCATCTAGCAGCAATCAGCTGTCAATATTCCTTTAGATAAGATTGGGGTCTGCTGTTTATTTTAAATTTATTATTTTTAATTTATGTATATGTGTGTATTGCCTGCATGTAAGTAAGTGCACCCATGTCGTGCAATGCCCACGGAGGTCAGAAGAAGCTGTTGATCTCCTGGGACTGGAGTTATGGGCAGTTGTTAGCTGCCATATGGGTGCTGGGATTAGAACCCGGGTCTTCTTCAAGAACAACCAGTGTTCTTAACTGCTGAGCCCTCTCCAGCCCCCTATTATTATTATTATTATTTTAACTTTTTAAGACAGAGTCACTCACAGACCTGGAGCTCACCTAGTAGGCTGTGCTGGCTGGCCAGTGAGCCCCAGGGACCTGCCTGCCTTCAGCTCCCCAGTGCTGTGATTACTTCTCCTGGCATTTTTACATGGGCTCTTGGGATTGAACTCATGTTCTCATGCCTGTAAGACAAGCGCTTTACTTACTGAGCCGTATCCCCACAGCACTGTGGAACTCTGGACTCCTTCTTTAATGCAGATAGTTTCTCCTTCTGACTTCTTCTCATTCCTTAATAGTTAACTGGTAAGTTTAGTTACCTGCTGTTAGGCATGATGTCTACACCTGCAAAATGGGCACACTGTACTTAACTTCACAGGATTTGCATTACTTGCAGTGAGTTGATGTATACTGTTTGTTCAGTGTGGTAGAGACTGCCATCAACTTGTGCTATACTTGTGACTCTTCATTAGTGCATCACATCAGGGTTTGAATAAGAGTAAAAGGGCCATAGCCAGGGATTTGGGGATAGGAAATATGCCATTTTTGCTCCTTTTCCCCCCTGGGTTTGTGCCTGCTATTATTAACCATTTTATTGTCTGCTATTAATGCCTTACTATCTTCATAAACATAGTCCTCATGAATCCCCAGAGGCTTGCTAGTCTTATGTGATTTCTAATTCTCAAGAGGCTGCTTTATTACTAAATATGAAAGTAACTAGAAGTAGGTGAAATAGCCCCATGTCCTGTGAAATATGGCTTCTTGTTCTAGTTGCTTTGTGTAAGTAGAAAGGAATCATTAATTTTTACAAGGATAGAAAACAGAAGCAAAGACAATCCAAGATTACATCTTTATAAAAAAGTTTAAAAAATCCACAGGGGCTGGAGAGATGGCTCAGCAGTTAAGAGCACTGACTGCTCTTGCAGAGGACCTGGGTTCAATTTCCAGGACCAACGTGGTGGCTATGAACCACCCTTAACTCCAGTTCCAGGGGAATCTGAAGCCCCCTTCCGACCTCTGTGGCATTGCATGACACAGGTGCACTCACATACATGCAGGCAACACACTCATACACATAAAATAAAAATAATAAATAAAATTTTAAAAATCCGCATTTATTCCTCTGCATGAAATTCAGACTGTGCTATGACTCTTGACATGCTGTCCTATCTGACAGCAGCTGTTTCATCTATAAAGTAATATATGCTGTGAATAAAAAGCCTCATGAAATATTTTTGATCAACAAAACATATTTAACATTGTGCCCAAAGTGACAGAGAAATTGTTTTCACAAAAATGCTATTTCAGCAGTAGGAAAACATGAAAGGAAAAGCTATATCCCCACTGTTAGATATTAGCACATGGTGGGTGCATATGGGACTAGCACCTCTGGAGATGTTGACTTATGAAGGACCCTTAAAGCTACGACTCATTCATAGAATACATTTGTGAGCCCTTTTCCCCACAAAGGACGTGCCCATTAGTGAGGCTGTTAACACAAGTAGATTTGTTATAAAGAAAAAGGTAGATATGTAAAAATTATATTAAAAATTTTTCATTAATAATTACTTTCTATTTGTATGGAGAGTAATAACATAGACTTTATGCTTAGACTGGATTGTTTACCAGTATGACTACCGAAGATGTGATTGTGGATTATTCAGCATGCTTGGTCTGCATGTAACTGAAGACAGAAACCAGAGTTTTTTAAACGGTAAGAGTGAATATGTTGACACACCAGTGTCAAGAACCCCTCTATACTGTATATCTAAGTAGAACCAGGGGATAGGGTTTCTATTGTCACTTACCGTTTGCCCACCTAAAAGTTGAACACTTTGGCCCAACAATGGCCCAAAGACTAGAAGAAGGAAAAGGGGCACTTTGTAGAAATCATTGAGGTCTACCTGAGAAACACAGATTTCTACGTATTTAATGACTATATTGTTTTGGGTTTGGAGCTGTGTACCCTGCTGCTAATGCCATTGTGATAAAAGTTCTAAATACATTGGTCTGTGATGTGACATATTTAAAGTACATGAATGTGCTCCTAAGTAGCTGCAAATAGATATTTTAAATTTTTTAATTTTTGAGAATTTTATACATGATTATTTTACTTGCATTATTTCCATCCCTCCCTGTCCCCCTCCAACTCCTCTCATGTCCTCTCCCCCAGTCCCTCTCAATTTCTTGTCCTCTTTTTTGATTATCATTTTACATATAAATACACACATTTATAAACCCACGTATATAATGCGCTGAGTCCGTTTAGAGGTGCTCATGTGTACTTGTGTTTAGGGCTGCCCACTTGGGGTTAGACAGCCTCTCAGGTTATCTAGTGAGTCCCTGGGGAAAACTGCTTCTCCCTCCATCAGCATCTATTGATTGCCTGGAGCTCTTCAACTTGAGGTGGGATGCCATGATATTTCCCCATCCACCTTGGCATGTAAACTGGTTTTGTCGTTATGCAGATCTTGTTAGCCTACCATACTAAGGAGAATTTATCAGCACAGCTTCCCTATCACATTTAGAATTCATTGACTATCAGCAGGTGTCTTTCCCCTCTGGCTCTTACATTCTTTCTGTCCTCTTTTCCATGATGTTCCCCGAGCCTTAGGTGTAGAGGTTGCATTGTAGATGTGTCACTTAGGGTCGGGCACCTCAGTCACTTATTCTCTGCATTTGACTACTTGTGGAACTTTGTAATAGTCTCCACCAAGATTCTATCTTTTAGCCAGAATTAAATAACTAATAAATTCAATAATTAGTGAATTGTTGGCACGTGCCATGAAACAGTTTTACCACTAGTTGGAGCTCTTAAATATATGTATTCAGCTGTAACTCTGCCAGACCATTCTAAATTATCTGTGAATGCTGTCATTGAGATGTTGCAACTATTCAAACAGATAGGGACTATTTCCCTCATTTTCAGATGTGGAAACAGAGGCAATGAAAGCTTAATCAGTTTTCTCATGTGGTAGATCTAGGATTTAATGTGGGCAGTGTAGCCCCAAGATTTGTGCCGATGTGCATTGCTTCTCTGAACTGGTGAGAATCCATTTTTTAAAAAAATTTATTTATTATTTTTATTTTATGCGTATGCATGTATTGACTGCGTGTAGGTAAGTGCACCTGTGTCGTGCAATGCCTGTGGAGGACAGAAGAGGATCCCCTGGAGCTGGAGTTATGGATAGTTGTTAGCTGCCATGTTGGTGTTGGGATTCGAATCTGGGTCTTCTGCAAGAACAACCAGTGTTCTTAACCGCTGAGCCATCTCTCCGGCCCCAAGAATCCCTATTTATAATTTTTGATGTCACTGTTATATTTTGACTTTTGTTTTCCATCTCTCTAAATCATTATTTCTGCAATTATTTTGACATTTTTATTCTGTGAAATTTGTGCTTCCAATTGTTGGCTCAACGTGCTTATTTCTGTGCAGGATGGCATTTCCCAAAGTTCTGTCAGATCCCTCATTCTGTCTCCAGGACCATGGGACATAGGCAGGGAACAGAACATATTTTCAAACTGACTCCTGCTCGGCAGAGAGATTAGTGATTTTGTTCTCCTGGAGGAGCTGATCGCTTGGCCCAAGCCAGCAGTGAAGCTTTCTGATGTACCCCAGCATCACTGCCCTTTGCTTCAAGATGTTGTCTGATTGAATGTTAGTGTTATGCAGGTAGCCTGAGTATAGATCACAGGGATTCAATTCTGGAAGCCCTGAATGATCTTATCTGCCCATTAGAAGTCTGAGAGCTAAAGCCAGCTCTAATTATGAGGGTGAATAAAACCAACTATTCTCTGTAAAATTTTGGGAGTCTAAGTTATTTAGCCTTTATCTATCATTCTCCTCATATGCAAAGTGTAGTAAATAGAATTCTGTCATTTTACAAGGTTATTATGAGGAATTGATGATTTAAAATATCTAAAGTGTTTAGAGCAATACTTGGCCCACAGAAAGTACTCAATTGTATTAGTTGCTTTTGGTAACTAGTGAACAAGGAAACAAAATCTATTGTTAAAGTGAAAAATAGAGTAAAAATTTATAGCTAAGGGCATATCATTTTTTTCCTCCCAAAAGTAGTTGCTAAAAAGGACAAACATCTCCATGCTTCATAAAAGTTGCTTCTTTTATGATTTTCAGAATCTCAGCAAATTTTCCTTGAACATTTTACAACCAGATTTTGTCATCCTTCACTTAGATTTTGTTTCATGTACCTGATTTCCAGTTCCTAGTTCAAATCATCATTCTGCGCTGGGTCCCCAGCATTTCTTTTTGAGATAGATATTCACATTGCTTGCATTTGGCAGAACTCCCTCTGATACTCTTCTTGCTTTTGTCAGAGAGAGTTATTCAAGTTTCAGATTTTTTTCTATTTGACAGTAGAAAGCTTTTGCTTATCAATGGTGTAAGACTAAGAAATATATGGAGGAAAACCACATCCTGCAGAAGCTTAGCATATGTTTGTGTAATGACCTTGTTAGATAACTCCAAGTCCCCTCTGGTAAATTTCCTATTAAAATTCTGGCTCATCTGCTTCTTACTTGTTAGAAATAACTTTCACCAGAGGAAATCGGGCAGAAAACCTTGCCAGTGTGCTTAACTTCTTGTCCTTTAAGAAATTATACTTTGATTTTTAGAGGTTTGATTTGCCAGATAATAAAATTATCATGGTGGAACAAGCCATAGAAATAATAAGTATAATAATTCTTCTTTGCCTATTGTGTACCCTTGCTATTCATAAATTTTAGGGCCTTAGATATTAGATACACTTACGTAAGGCCTCACGAACGGTAATTATCTTTTGGCCAAAGAAAAAGCCCAAACGAATGCTAAGCTGCATTATCGCTTGGCTTCTGACATGTGCTGATAATCAGATTTTCTTGCTTAAATCCATGGTGCTTGAACAATGCTACCCACTGTCTGTGCTTCCCGATATTACCCTTAATTAGAAAGAACAGAAACACAAATCTGAATTATTTCAAAATCTGGTTTCCATGGTCGGTGGTTTGAAGGGCTTAACTTTATTATAAATAAACCTGGTTTTATTGACTAATGAAATCTGAAATGTGAAGCCTGGGCTACGGGGGAGTGTAGTACTCTGATGTTTACACATCCAAATACCCAGTGCAGGCAAGTGTTTTGTAATAAATCATTAGATAATTGAATTATGATTCCTTTGTCCAAGTAGGATCCAAACCCCAGCACTAAGGAGATCCTAGAAGGAACTGAAGTTTATGACTTCTTGAGAAGCAACCTCTTTAGGTTTAATTATATGTCTCAGTAGTTATCAAAGAGATCTTAACCTATTTTATATTTTCCTACACTTTATTTTTTTCCTTCTGAAGATAGGAGCACGTGGTTATAAAGTGTGTGAAGGTCTATCCCTGCACACATGTGCATCCTTAGTGTTTTTGTTCACAAATATTCACAATGGTCTTGTGAATAGTGCACATCTGAGCAAGGCAGATGACGAGATGGGAGAGCAGTTACATTTTTATTTGTGGTTTTATAAAAAGAAGACTAACAATAGGTAAGTAAACCTGACCCCATTTGAAAGCCCAATTCATAAGGAAGTATAGATAATAACCTTGCACATCTAGACAGCATTAGGACATGAACTTCTAGATCTACTGGCACATATAGGATCTCAGATACTACTAAGAATTGACCTCATATATGTCATAGATGTTCTCCAGTTTCCCCTTCCACAGTGAGGACCCAAGCGTCTCTGTGTATCTAAACTGTTGCCCTGATCTCGTTTATTCTCCGTTTTAGTGCTTTTCTAACACCTCTTATTTTCCTTTGCAAGAACTGCCTTTTCCTTTTCAAATTTTATTGATATTTTTGTCCCATTCTTGCTTCCTTAGCTCCTCTATACTTGACACTTTGTAGTTGTTAAGTTCCCAGGAAAACGTTCACAACAATTGGAATTGCTCTTAAATCCCACTCTCCAGATGAGAATATTGAAACTTAGAGAGGATCACATATCCTGTGAATGGTGGAGGTGGAATTCCAGTGGAAAACAACAGTGATTTATTCCAAACCCCATGATCTGGAACACTGTGTTACATCTCCCCGTCAAGCTGTGTGGTAGCTTCTTTCAGATGTTCATTGTCTTCACTGCTGTTCTATCCGTGGTTGGGGTAGAAGCCCTTCTCTCTCCCATCACCAGGGACCAGGCTGAATATGTTTGGGGGTCTAGGCTCCTGTGATTTAAAGTGGTTTACTATGGGGCTAGATATTTGCCTTGGCTGGTACTGGTGGGGTAGGAAGTATCACCTTTACTATTTCCATAGGGAAAAGTCATAGAGACTAGTTGCTTATGGTGTCTGAAGATGGCCTTTGAAACATCTGGCTAGAAACTATGATAAGAATGTCTTCAGGAAAAAGCAGTCTAACTTAGACAGTGAAGATACTTGAGGGGCATACAAATACACATTGTAGATTACCCACACTCACATATCTCCTTTTCTTCTCCTCAAATCCCAAGAAACTAACGGTATACTAGAGCCTTGTAAATGGCATACTGCACATAGGTTGTAGGTATGTAGAAATATTGATGTCATTAGCCTTCTTAGAGCCCTGTGGTGCCTAGGATGACCGTGTCAGGTCAAGCCAGTTACTCTTTCTCTTCCAGACTCCATTGGGTTAGCTCAATGACCCTTGTAAGGCCTATATACTTTTATTTTTGTCTCATATGATTTTGGAAAAGATTGAGAAGTACTGCTTTAAAATAATGCATTCCTTTTGAAGGATAAAGGCACTATATGTGAAGTGGTCAGATTCATTAATTCTTTAAAAGCTGTAAAAGTTGTTAAAAATTAATAACTGGCAACAGGATAGACTCCCAACATATGTCTATACAGGGACCTGACATGGAGAAATATTGGTTCATGCTATACCCCTAGAAAACCTGCATCCTGAAGGTTCTTTATGTTTACTAATCAGCAAAGTGGGGTATAAGACTTAAAATGAGACTGGCGAGGACCTGGATACCAAGTTCCATCACCCGTGGCTCACTCTGAAGAGTCAGGAGGAGTTATTCACTGGAGAAAAAAATAGAAGGCTCAGGAATGATGAAGGTACCAAAGAGTGGTTTTTTGAAATTTTTATAGTGGCCTTGAAGTTTATACAGGGACCCCGAGGCCATGTCCTCCTGCTCTGTTTCCAGAATGCTTTCAGCCTGGTGAATATGTCCCAGTTTGGATATATTCCCAGTTTGGAAAACAACAAACAAAGAAACAAACAGACACCAAATCAGAGAATTGTCCTTTGTACTGAGCACTGGAGAATCTGTCACTGGAAAGTCAGGCTTACTGTCTTTCAGTGATGTTGTAAAGCGTGCTACATTGCCTACCCGTGTGAGTTAAGGGCTTAGAGCTAGGTTGTTAGTGTATCACTATAAAAAGTGAGTGGCTTGCTATGAAATAGTGTCTTCTGAACATGGCAGGGACGCTGCACTCATGAACCTCCAACAATACGGTTACCTGCACAAGACTCATCAGTCAACATCCCAGCATGGATGGGGGAAGGGAACACAAAGCCCATCTACAGTTGAAAAAGCTACAGGCAGTCTATAGTTGCTGAGGGACAAGCCTCCTGATAGGTTGCTCATGCCCAGGTAGTCAGCCTTATACCCCAAGTACATATAAGCAACATGAACTGAACTCAGCAGTTTCCATCTATAGCAATAATAATTACAGAGGAAGAGGACATGGATTTGAGAGGGAAATGTGTGTGAGGGGCATAGGAAGAGTTAGAGGAAGGAGGAAAAGGTAGATATGATGAAAATACATTACATTCAGGTATGAAAGTCTAAAGAAATAAAAATAAAAAATAAAATTAAAAAAAAGCACATGGGTAGTCAAGGCTCTTCAGGTCCCTGAGAGGTCTTAAACATGGGTGGGATAAGCTGAAATACACAGAGGAGAGTTCAGGAAAACAAGTACGACACCCACACAAATTTAACCCCAATGAGGCAAACCTAGATCCCACACCAAAACACCCAGAAACAAGAGAATACAGAATGTATATAACAGAACACTAAGATGTCACCTTTTAAAAAGAAGAGACAATGTGAATGAGAAATTCACACTGGAAGTGAAATATAGGGTAAATCATGGAAGAGGGCAAACCTAGGAAGTCTTTAGTAGAGAGAAAAACTTAAAGTGAAAAATGAGGGATAGAACAGAGGGAGGATGAGGGAGAGAAATGGTGTGTGTGTGGGGGGCAGGGGAGAAACAGAAAGAATGTGAATTACTTTCACAACAGCAACAAAACATCCATGGAAGAAATTTCCTAAAATCTGCAAAACAGGAATTTCCAGTTTGAAAGGGCTGGTTTGAATGCCCAGCACAATAAAAGAAAACCCACAGTTAAGGCACTTTATTGTGAAATTTATGTCAATAGTGACAAAGAGCTCACAAAAGTTTTCAGAGATATATGCAAAGAATACAAATAAAATAAACATCTACCAGGCAGATCACAAAAGAACATGAATCAGAATGGTACCATGTGACACCAGCTTTGGATGCCAAACATTAGAGGGAGTCACAAAAGTATGTATGCATTGTGCGATTTTCTAACTCTAGACAATGTGCACATTAAATAATAATAGATATTTTATTTTCTGGCCATATGGTCAGATATTAATCTCAGGTATTTTAAGCTGTGGTAGGAAATTATCTTCCAGGATAGAGAGGCTACTTCCAAATGCCTTAGGTAAGAGATGCAGAATTTCATCCACTTGGTACATTTCCCTTGCCCATTTGACTGTGAGAATTTAAGACTTATTTTGAAAAAAACACTATATAGATACCATCAGGGTAAGTAAATAAGTTGTGGGTCTCAGAGCAAAATGAAAATGTCAGCAATTAATGATAATAAAATATAAAGCTGTTACCTTTAAAGTATCTTACTACTAATAAAATGTCAGATAGATAATAGCAACCTATGAGTATCAAAATGAACTTACAACATGAAAAACTGATGTTTTGATGTCATTTTTCATAATTCAGGAAATAATAATAGCTCATTAATGTGATGTGTTAATTGTTCATACGGTCTTTTCCTGGATTGTTTTCCACAAACATGAGATCATTATACTTCATGCTTTTTAGAAATTTCATTTTCAGTATTGTAATTTCTGATAAGGTTTAATGAGAAGAGTCTCTCTTACTGATACAGTTGTTACCCACACTGTTAAGAGTATTTTACAGATTCTGACAAGAGTGGGATAGATTGCTGAGAAATTGTTTTAAATATAAATTTTGGTACAAATCCATTTCACATGATCTGAATTTCATGTCAAGTGTAGCTGTGAAACCTGAAAGCAGCTTCATGAATTGTCTGTAAATCAAAACACCTTGTTGTTGGGCATGAGGTGTGTGCCTTTAATCCCAGCCCTCAGGAGGCAGAGGCAGGCAAGATCTCTGTGAAATCAAGACCAACCTGGTCCGCATAGTGACTTCCAGGTGGGCTGGGACTAGGCAGACCCTGTCAAAACAGAACAACAACAACAAAAAACCCCAAACCAAATCAAACTAAACCAAACCAAACCAAACCAAACGACTTTGTTATTCCATCCCTAATGGAATTAGAGTGTACCTGAGGAGTGCTGCTTCAGTTCTTTACTATAGGGCTCACTACACATATAACAAAACTTACCTCCTTATTGTAGGTATAAGTAAGCATTCTCTTCTATTTGGGGGAGAAGTAGATTATCTATGGCTAATATGGTAATTATGGCAAACTGAGTATCATCTTTACCTGAGTCAATCTTTAACAGAACTGGTCAGTATTACCTAGAGTGAGATGAACTTCCATGAGCATAGTCTTCTTTTTTAACCCTCTTACAAATACAGTGCAGCAGGTACCAGGAAGAACGAGTATTCCATCCACTTCAATCTGTCTTATCAGACAAGCCAAGAGTTATTTGCTTTGCTGTGGTTAGAAAGCTGCAGGAGTCAGCCTCTGCAGTCCCTCACTGTGAAACTTTCACTCAGAGAGTTTCAACAAAATCTCACAATTTGCCATTGGTTCTGAACTTAAATTCCCCCAACCAATAGAATGCAGTGTATTAATATGCTCAAATACAAGTATTTGTTTTATCCAAAGTGTATGGATCCCAAATTGTAGTGTGTATTTCCAAATTCATAAAGGCATAACAAAAGTAAAATGAAAGTAAAACATGACAGACACCCTTCTGAGTGGTGGGGGTAGGCTTAGGGTAGGGGCTAAATATTTAGCCACAGATTACTTGTCTCTCAACTCTACTGTTGAGAGAGTGTCTCCATTGATCACAACACTTGGTGGCAGTGATTTTGCTATAACTCAATAGTGCACATGACTCAGTGGTAAAGGATTAAGAGCTGTGGTTAAGACTACAGGGTGTGATCCTACTATGCCAAATAAATATCCTTCCTATAGAAGAAATAATTGTTTAATTCAACATTTCTATTTAGATCCTTGAATTTGTATTCTAAGGGGCTACTCTCAATCATGAAATTCCATTCCTATTTTTTGTATTATTATCGTTTAGGTCCTAATGCTCCATTAAAGAATGATTATAGATTTCTGTAAAAAAAAAACCCCACCAAAACCAAAAAGCCACCTTTCTGCTGAATAATAAGGTTGCTGCAGAAATTCCCTGGTTTTGCTTTTGGGCTGCATTTCCCATGACCCCAGCGGAGATGTCCAGGTACAGGAGCTCCAATTTCTTGTTCCGTCCTTCTGTGTCCTTTAATTACAGTTGCTGTAGGTGACCTGAAGCTGCTGTTTCCCTTATGTAATGCCAAGAGAGAAAGAAAATATGATTTCAGTGGTTACTGTAGTTAGAATGGTTCCTAAAGCCAGGCTAGAGGACCACAATGAGCTTGGCAAACAAACAGTTGAAAAGTACAGGTGCTGGGAGTGTGCACAGCCCCAAGATCAACATGACTTAGGAGGAGAGGGGGGTGGATAACAAAGAAAGGTGCTTTTCATTCAGAGAAATTTGTTTTTTTTTTGTTTGTTTTTTTCAATATTTGCGATCTGCAGCCGATAACGCATGAGGCCACTTGGCATTATTTCTTGACAAAGGGGAGGGAGGGCTGGCGTAATGAGCAGATGCCTGAGCGGCCTGTGGCGTGAGGTCCACCATTTGTCAAGAAGATCAATATTGACTGCTCTTGTATCTTTGTGGTGAACGTTTGTTCTTCTTTTTAAAAAAGGAGGGACGTGTGCTAAAAAATATAGAGCCCATACTTGACTTTAAGCAGTGAATCAAGGGAAAGCACAAAGTCTTCTCAGAGAAGAGTCAATGTCCCTTCCCCTTCCCAATAATGAGATTCCCTTTTTCAGGGAGTAAAGTTCCTTCAGCCCTTGTCACTGGAAGCCCTTTCTCTGTTCATTCTTTATCATTCCATCTGAGTCCTACATTGATGAAAAATACAGTTTGAATGTAGCATTGCATTTCAAAGTATGCTTTGAACCATCAGTCAGTTCCATTCAGTTTTATTCCACATAGACCAATAAGACCTCATGTCTTATGTAGAAAGAACTATGATAGGCACTGGACCATGAAGGTGAGAGGCAGGGCATAGATATAACTCCTGTAGCTTTTGATGCTTCAACTTCCCTAGATTTCCATATTTAGGTTGCAGAGAAGACAGTCTTGTGACATGGGGGCAGAAGAGGAGGTGGGGAGTCTGGTTTATGACTAGCTTTCTGTTCCACAGCAAGTATTTTGCATTAAGTTCTTTACATCAAATTGTGGTCTACATCCTTAATGAGCTTAATTTTGTTTTATTTATTTTCCTCCTTTGCCTTACAGCACATCCCTCAGTATGAAAGAACAGCTTTTCCCTGCTCCAGATTCATTAGTCACATGAAGAGGTACTCTGCATCACGTAATTTCCTGCCTTTTCCAGGTAAATTAAGAAACAATCCCATGAAATACCATGGACCTCAGCTCTGAAGATCCTGATATACTGAATTTTTAAGTCATACATTTTTCAGATAGTGATATTGGCAATTTTTATTCATTCTTTGTATTTTGAAAAGAATTAAGATGTCAGCATTTACTTTTATTAGATTACATCAATTGTCTGAAACTAAATGGCTAAAAGTCTATATGATTCTTTGTATAATGTTAATGAGAGTAGGATAGATACAAATCCATTTTGATATGAGCCACCAAAACCCTGAAGTATTAAACCCATACTTCAGTTGTCTTTCAGTATCCACAAGGGACTGGTTCTGAGTTCCCTTTCCTATGGGACTATGGAAATCAGAGCTGCCTAGAAGAGAGAAAAGCCATAGTGAGTCTGGTTGATAGGTGATGGGGAACCATTGTTTTTAAATCATTTTTTTCAAAGTGATGTGATTTAGTTGTATCCAGCAGTTAAAGACCGTGGTTGAAAGGTTAAGGCCGGAAAGAGGAAAACAACTTTTGAGGCTATTACAATCATCTAGGAAAAAAATGACCAGAGCATGGAGTATTCATAGAGGGAAAGAACCAGGAGAGATGTGTAAGAGGTGGCGTTCACAGGACATTGTCATGGATTAAAGACAAGGACCGAGACAGAAGTCAGATTTGGTGTAGAGTTTATTTAACCATCAACTCAGTAAGAGATGACTGAACACCCATCATGTGGCTGGTACCAGGCTGGTTTTTGGAAACACGAAAGTGAACAAGACAGACAACTTTCCCGACCTCTTGGAATGTGCCTTTTGAGGAAGGCAAAAACTAGTAGGTGAACAAGTAAATAATTAAGTTTACTATAAAAGCTATGAAGAAAAATAGTAGGTAAGTGTTTATGTCCCTTCACAATCAGTGCCTCCCCAGCTCCAGCCCCTGATGACTGCCAGGCTATTTAATGTCCTCACAGTTTTATCATTTTCAGAATGCCATGCCAATGAAATTATTTGATACATAACTTCTTAAACCTAACTCCTTTCATTAAGCACAAAACATTTGAGATTCATTCTGTTAGTGTTGAATAATATTCCATTGTATGGATTTTCCACAGTTTCTCCAGTTATCTGATAAATAATGTGGGGTTTGTTTCACCTTCTTTTTGTTTTTGTTTTGGAGGTTTTGTTGAGGTGGCTGGATTGTTCTATGTCTTAATTGTGTTAATGATTACAGATCTGCCTATTTGGTGAGACAGAGGGACAATAAGCAGTGAATTTTACTCCATGTAAATGTTTCATCAGTAAAACTCATTAAAACAGCTTATATAACCCAGGAAATACAAGGGTGAATGCGCTCCTTAACATATGGAGATCAGGGAAATTGACATATCTATTTCCTATGTTTTTTTTTGTGAAAAAATGTGGCAAGATAGTTGAAGTTCATGGAACAGTACCTAGAGCTTATCAAATGTCCAGTAATTATCATTATTGTTTTAACATTCAAAAGCAGTCATGCATTTCAAAAGAAGGAAAAGATAGTTGGCATCATGTGCTAAAGAACAAGAAATACGGAATGTAACAATATACATTCATTTTCACTGCTGATGTCTTGGTTCCATTGGGAAGAGCAGCTATAAAGTATACAGGGCTTAAGCCAGGCTGCTGAGACTTAGTGTAAAAAGAGGAGATGCAGCCACTGATGGCACAGCGCTGGCTTAATTATTAGATATATGATCTTGTACAAATGGCTTAACCTCACTGGGCCAGTCTCCTCTGCTCTAAACCAAGGGGAAGAGGAGACTGGGTGACCTAATCTACACTTAAAAATATTTTTCAAGTATAACAGATGAGAATCTGGATAATTAGTCAATAGAGTGTTGTAGAAATGTTTTTTTTTCCAGATAAGAAGGTTAATGACCAATCAGAATTCAGAGCTTTCCATTTCTTGTTTTCCTTCTTTCTATTAATTTCAGACACATACATGCACATGTAAATGCTGATAATAGTGTAGTAAGGTATGCACAGAGAGAGGGGGAGGGAGAGAGGGGGAGAGAGGGATGGAGGAAGGGAGGGAGGGAGGGAGGGAGGGAGGGAGGGAGGGAGGGAGGGAGAGAGAGAGAGAGAAACATAAATCACATTCTTCAGAGATTCATATGGCAAGACTGTAGGTACGTTGCCTCTGCCATAGACCAGGAATTCAATGACACTTGTGAATTCCAGTTGAGAATCACATAAATTCATCAGGGTGAGTGTCTTCAAATAGGGAGGTTGGGAATTCATCTAAAGGCCAACGTAGCTGCCTGAGAATGAGTTCTATGATACAGTTCAACAAGTATGTATTAAGTGCTTACTCTGCATCAAGTCCCTGTATTGGGTACTAGTGGCAGCCCCAGGAAAAATATAAAGCCTTAAAGATGTAGGGGAGTGAAAAATTATTCTAACAGGGAGATCTCTGAAGCTTTTAGCTTCCTGATGAACTATATCCATTAATATTGATTAGGTGATCATAGAATGTTACTGGGAGGCATCCATCTTGGCTGTTGATCCCTGTCTGTGCAGTAGGGTGAGCGACCACAGTGTAGAGAATGTGGTGATGGAAGGAGGAAGGTGTGAGAGAGACCTGGGCACTTGTTCACCTGGAGCCATCTTTCTTTCTAGAACTCAGAGCCAGGCATGTCCCATTCTGCACATGTGCTTTGGAAGGTTTGTGTGCTTCTGGCTCTATGTCACCATTTTGTCTGCACAGCATTGATAATTGCCTCAGCTGAATTCATTCTCTGGAAAAGTCTGACAAAGCTTGGAGAGTCCTGTGCTGAAGGCCAGAGCCATTTCTCAGCGAAGCCTCATGTCTTCTCTCATTTTGCTTCAAAATGTCTTAGTTTGTTTAGATACATATCACGACACTTTTCAGACTCAAGGTGGTATGCTGACAGTGCCTCTCTGGCAATCTCTCTCTCCACTTCCCTGAAGATTTCTTGCTCTTTCTTTGGCCCACCCAAGGGCTCCCATTCCTTTCCCATGAGACCTTATGAGAAAACACTCAGGTTCTGACAGGGGCTTTTGTGGATTACTCATCCAAAAGGAACAGTTCTCACTGGAATCTGGAATACACCCATACTACTTTGTTGCAAAAGAGCTTGGGGTGGGATTTGCCACCTCACCTCTTGGTGAAAAACCACTTTTCATGGGTTGACAACATCTGCATTTGGTGGGGGGAGTACCTTCCAGTTGGTCAGGCTTTGGGAGGAAATGATGCAAATACAAACCCAGGGCTTAGTTCTTGGGGAATTCAGGAAGTATCTCCCAGAAAGGGGGCAGGGGGAGAAGGACATTTGTCAAAGTGCCTGTGCTGCAGGGTCCTCTTGTGAATGGTCTTTCCCCTTTGTGCCAGCCAGATTCTGAAGAGTGAAACTCAGGAACAAAGCGAAGGAGGTACGAGCAAGTGAAAGCAGCAGTGTTTTCTAATCCGTGTGCATCAGAACCACGCAGGTTTTGATTCTGCAGTCTTCCGTAGCATGCTGGATTAATCACATGGATTAATAACACACAGTAGCCTCCGCTCACTGGTGCCTCTTAGCCATTGTGCTTACCCCTCCCCCTCTCTCTTTTTGAATTCTGTGAAACTCGGTGGGAACAAAAGGAAAGGCATTTTGTGAGTAACATAGCAGTTGGTCCATTGGTCCACCCCTCTGGAAGGTAGGCTCCCTGAATCTCCCAGTGTACAAAACCCTTGTTTGTCCCTCCATGGTAACCTCTATGCCTTGTTGAAAACTCAGGGTGCCTTTTTGAGCTTATGTTTTGTGTCATTTTGCTATGAGTGAAAAACAGCACATTGCAATTCTTTACATAACAAATGGGAGCCAGGGTTAAATGAAAGGCATCTGTCAAGGGGAGGCCTAGAGAGGGGTCTTAGCTAGGTGGGTATGTTTGCCTTAACTGTATTTAGCCTGTTTCTTAAACTCATATCTCCCTGTTTTCTGTGATAAGACCAGTTGGACAATATCTAATTAAATAATAACTAACATCTAGTAAACTTGACTATGTGCCAGACATTTCTTAAATCATCATAGAAACCCAATGAGGCAGTTATATAATCATCTGCACTTTTTGGCAACATGGTGAATCGGGAGCTTTCGGTATCTTGTTGGGTTTTTGACACTGTTAAAGTAGTATAGTTGAGACCACTTAGACATGTGAGTTCACTCATGCTAATGTTCTTTCTTGCTTAAGGTCTGTTTGTTTCATTATGCCTTTGAGAATTATATGAAACTTCAAACCTGTGTTTTAATGTTTCTTAGTGCTTTGTGTCTTCTTTAAAGAAATAAGATAACATGGAAAATAATTTCCTATCCCCCACAGAGTTATAATCTGTGAGCTGAAAAACCCTTATTCTAAAAGTCATAGGGAAAAATAACATGGAAGAAGAAATGAATGGAGAATAAGAAAGTAACTACACACAGAGGAGGAAAACAAAGCTTTGAGATACACCAAAATGTCTAGTTACTTGTTTGCTCAGTGCCAATGTGACAGAGCGACCATACTAATTTTTATTTCTTCATAGTCTTTCACATGCTCAGCACCATCTCCTCACCTCCCTTCTCTAGTAAGAATTCTCTTCATCTGCATTAGCCTGCTTTGTTTCTTCTTCAAATTTAGGAGCAAAGAAGCATTCTGCTGGCCATTAGCTCCTTGGCCTTTCTTAAGCACTTCAAAGTCATAGATGAGCAAAGATTCAAAAAATGGAAGAAGAGCAACATCAAAAGCCCAAGAGAAGAAAGATGATAATGTTAAGAGGAAGGAACGGAGACGGGTGCCTGCTGGATCAGAAAGGGGATTTGGGATCGAAGGGGATGAAGAGGAGAAACGGGGGAGCTGTTTATATATGAAGAGAAAGCGTCGGGGGAACTGGAAAGAAGCGGAGAGGAGAGAAAGGGGATGGGAAGGGAAAATGAAGAATTGGGGACAGAGGACTCGTGGCACCTTAGAAATTCAAATGTTCTTAAGTTTTCCCCCCCAGACTAAAATTAAGATTCAAGTTGCTCTTCATCTATTTTTGGATGCCAATTAGAGACCCTTGGGTATATCTAGGCAAGATGGATCACAAGTGGGCGCCTCTTCTTAGAGGTCTCATATCTCAGTCTCCTGGGTGTGGATTTGTGCCCATCACCAAAACATAGGAAATAGTTCTTTCTCTTCAGATATGTGACATGATATGTATTTTTCATTCAAAATTGACGAGTGTGGGGAGGACTTGTGACTGTAGCTGGCATAGTGGTCGGAGGACACGTCCAGTTAATACTCCACCCTTCCTCTGGCTCCTACATTTTTTCCACCAACATCTTCCATAGAAGTCCCTGAGCCTTGGAGGGGGTGATAGGTGTGGGATGATCTTCCTCCCACTGCGGCAAGGTACTGAACTTTTAGGTCTCTGTATCATTGGTTTTCCATGGACTGTTGGTCCATTTCAGTGGGATTCCATCTACTATAAAAACACAAACAGCAAGGGGCAAGAACAAATAAAAAGTGGATGCTATAATAACTTAATCTATGGGCAAATGCTTGGATGTTACTTTAGCAGGTGCATCACATCCATCTAACAAAACAATTGCAGTGGCTTCCCGACTGGGGCCTATATCCTTCCCTGCTACAGGGGGTTGTCTAGTCTACAGTACCAGATGTGTGTTCCATCTCTAGGAGTGGACATTATATTCAATCAAAAATTTGCTGGTTGTACATACATTAGCTGTGCCACTACTGAACCAGCTGGAACATCTTGTTAATTTGCTGGGTATCTACTCTGTGAAAATCAGTAGTGGAAAAAAAACCACGGTCTTTGCTTCCATAGAATTTCCTTCCTGGGGGAGGAGCCAGAAAATGAAACATTAAAATATATTTAAAGAAGGGATAGAGAGATGGTTCAGCAGGTAAAAGCACTGGCTGCTCTTGCAGAGGACATGGGTTTGGTTCCCAGCACCCACATGACAGCTAACAACCATCTATATCTCCATAACTCCAGTTCCAGAGGACCTGACAGTCTGTTCTAACATCTGCAGGCATTGTACAACATGTGTACACTTACATACATGCAGGGAATACACTCATACACATAAAATAAAAAAAAATAAGTAGAATGTTTAATGATATAAAGAGTGTGAGTTCAGACTGTGAAAGGGACTACAGAAGTAAGTGTGGAGCAACTCTTTGAGAAAGTGGTATTTAAACTTGGAGAAGGATGTAGTTAAATCAAGTATTCTGGAAAGAAAGGCATTTTGCTGATTTTTAGGGAAATAGTTTTCTAATAAAATTTGTTCACAGCTCCGTTTTTGAAAATAAAAGTATTCAGACAGATCAGTAGACTTTGTCTGTCTCAACAACAGAGAGAAAATAGACTGGAGAAAAAGGAGATGCTGTGGAGGATACAAGGGATAGTGACCAAAACGCTAACATTTGTGCTCTTCCCGCTATTGGAGCTCCACGAGAGAGTAGAGGGGCTAAAAAAAACGTGAGGGTGTAATGACTGAGAATTTTCTACATTTGGTGAAAAGCATAAACCCACACATTCCAGAAGCTGAGTGAGTTACAAATAGGAGAAACATGAAGAAATCTGTGAAAAGACACAGTAGAATTAAACTCCTGAAGTGAGTCATGGGCAGGGGACTATGCCTGTTGCCAGGGATTAGCCTGCCCTCACCGGAGAAGGTGGACTCTCCTGCACTCTCGCACGTGCTGGTGCTCCTAGATGATAAGAGGGGTTAACATTCTTGCATTGTTAGCATGAGGCTTTTCACTGACCTAGCATTTTATGTGTCATGTCTTTACCTTTTGGGATAGACTGTACAACCACTATTTGTCTCCCTATGCATCCAGGTGGGGGTCAAGGGTGTGAATTATAGTAATATGTGCCCTTTAAATTCAATGTGATTAATAAAAGGATGGATTTGCTTTTTGTTTTAGTTTGGTTTTGCTTAAAATATTTTTAACCCCAAACCTTGTTCTCTTAGGCCTGATGGTGGACAATTAGGTGGGGACAAAACCTCCTTCCTGCTTTTCCATCAACTGGAATTCCTTAATCATCCAATGTATGATTGTGGCTCTATCAGGTCTTGTTCCAACTGCTGTAGCCTGAGGGTTCCTTCTAAAATACACATTGAAAATTAATTTCCAAAGTTCATGTTAATTATATTTGGAGGTAGGGCTTAAAACTGTGAAATTTTGTGCTTAGTATTGGGAAATCTAAATTAACTGTTTGATTATTTCTATTATAAAATAACTATAGCAAGTATGGACAATAGAATCTGAAATTCTGTCATCTTCTTAACTTGATAAAACATCATTTGTGGGCCAGTAAGATGGCTTAGCATCTTACAAAGCCACAACAGCTGCAAAGCCTGATGACCTGAGTTCTATTCCCAGGACCCACGTGGTGAGAAGAGAGAATCTACATCACAGAGTTGTACTCTGACCTCCACATGTGCACTATGCTATACACATACAAGTACACACACACACACAGAGGCACACACACATACACACAAATAAATCAATAATGGAAATGATAAAAAAAACACCTCATTGATGTTTCTAAGGCTTCTCTGGACTCTATGTATATAATTATTATTAGAGTTGCAATCCTAGAGTACGTACAATTTTGATGCTTTGATTTACCATTAAATCAAATCATTTCTCTATATGGCTTCAAAATTCAGTAAAATAAACCTTTATATATCTTATTTTAATGGCTCAATGATGTTGTACCTAGTTGACTTTCTATCATTGAGTTAAGCATTCCTCCTTTAGGGAACATTTAGATTGTATTTATTTATTTATTTATTTATTTATTTATTGTTTTCATGGATAACTACAAGCTTGCCTCTATAAAACTGAAGAACTGTATTGAACTATTGTCCTTGCTTAATAATTAGTAGGATCATAAGCTAATTAACCGTAATGCAGAATCCAAGATTTACAAGCTTCTGCACAGAGGCAAATATAATTTTATGATTAACTAGCTTTATCTTTGAAAGTGGTAATATTAAAAATGCTGCAAGTCCTGGGTGGTGCTTGGGTAATAATGATAAAGACAGTGATAATGATAATGACATCATCAACAGCAGTAATAAAGATAAAATATTTATCGAGCCCTTACTATATACCAGACACGTAAGCACTTTATGTGCACTAATTCATTTGATCCTTGCAACAACCCTATGAGGGAAGATTCATAATTATTCCTATTTTATAGAATAAAAAACATACATAGAAAGTTTATAATTCATAATTATTATAAGCTAATATTTCTAAGGTATGTTAATGATTGTACTAAACTGGTTTACAAGTAATTATCTTTTATTTAATTTTCACCAAATCCTTATGAGGCGTCTAATTTGTATTCTAGTTGTACATGTGACGTATTGGAGGTCAAGGCCAGTAAGGCCAGTGAGTGAGGTAATAATGCTTATAAAACTTAGACTCAAACTCTGTCTGATTGCAACGTAGCTATTAGCTAGTAAACTACACTGTTCTAAAAACTCAACGCAGTGAAGTTGAATGATTTGCCAGTCCTAGAGTGGAACCTCTGTCTCTTATTCCAGGTTAATGTCCTTTACCATAAGTTCTTGTGATTACTTTAATCTTTTTGCACTTCCATTTTCTAAGGTTATTCTCTGGTCCTCTGTCCATACTCACCTCATTCTTCTTTCTGTAGAATTTCTGCTTTTCTAACTTGTTCTTTTCCACGTTCATGGACTACCATGGACAGCTCAAAATCTGTGTCATTTCTTTTAGGGTTGTTAAGAGTTTTCAGCCAGTTGATTTAGTGCCTGTGCTCTACTTCAGAGTCTCAAGAACTAAAGGTTTGATGGAGTCAGTGAGGCATAAGGCTTGTTCAATCATTTGTATCAGGTGTGTGAGTGACATGGTACATACAGTCTGTGGATGGGTTATATTCCCTATGAAAAGAGTACAGGCAACATAGTGACTGATTAGAATCAGGCTAAAATATTAGGGTTTCATAAATAGGAGAAGGAGGGACTACATGGGTCTTGTTTGCTACTGGTGCCTTTGTGGATCAGCCTGTGTGCAGAGTTTTCATGGAAAATTGTGCATGGTAAGGTTCAGTGTCCAGTAGACAGCATTCTTTTGAGCTGTCATCCTGGTAATTTCAACAGCTGTCTTTGCATCAGAACATACATCCAGAAGTGTGAATGAGATCAGTTTTCATCTTTGTGGTTCAGGTTGGGAACACAGTACTGGGGATTGAACCCAGGGTCTTGCACATGCTAGATAAGTACTCTACCACTGAGCTATATCCCCAGTCCTTGGGTTTTTGAGATAGGATCTCATTCTGTAGCTCAGAATGGCCTGGACCTAGAGATATTCCTGCCTCAGTTTCCCAAGTGCAGGGATTACAGATGTTTGCCATCATACCTAGCTGGACTATATCTTGATTCAAGAATCTTTGCTTATTTTTACAGAATGTGTGAATATTTGAGAACCTTCAGCTTCTCCTTATTTTGGTCACATAAAGTGATACTGGACAATATGCTTGAGGTTAGCTACAATTTCTTAGTGGGATTTGAAGATGAAAAAGATAAAAAATTTCATTCTGGATACAGACATTCAGAGCTTATGGATACATTAATTCATAGTGGTTACTATGGTGCCAATTCAGTGTATTTATACCATTAAAACTAATAGCCTCAGAAGGAAACAATCTTCCCATGTTTCAGTTGGGCATTACTAAAATCTCTGGTTTCTGAAATGCATTAAAAAATATGTCAGAAAGTATACTTCAGCTGTCAAGATCATTCAATTATGTAATGACCTTGTAAATATTCTCTTTGAAATAGAAAACTTGCAGTCTATTTTAAAAAAAGTTTTATTTTAGCATGTTTCCCTTTGAAAGCGGTGTGTTAGTTTTGCTATACTGTTATTTTTATCAGAGTACAAAAATTCAATTAAAAGAAATTGATTCTGTGATTTAAATGCTTGCACAAAAATGAAATGAAAATATCAGTCTCCATTTTTTATGGGGACACATTAGGAGAAATTATTGAGAGGGTTATTGGGATAGAAGAGGTTTGCTTTCCTTTGTTAACATTGGAATTTTTTGTGTGAAATCACATTAGTAGCAAACATAGATATTTTGAGAATGGGTGATTCTTTTTGGATTTAGGCTAATTTATACATTCATTTTCAGTTATCTCTCAAATGATGAGGCATGTCTGACGGTTCCTTAGAACTCTGCTCATAGATGCAGTGTATAAGTTATAAAAAATGTGATGATGCAAAAAGTTCTCAAGCTTACTTGATTCTGCTCCTTGTCTGGTTATTTTCTTTTTGACATCTGAAAAGACTGTGGTGACAGGCAATGGACTTTTCCTATCAATATGGAGCCTCAGAAACTTATGTAATCACTCTAATGTAATGCCATCCAGTCATTTCTGCATTTTTATGATTGTGGAGTGAGTTTTTTTCTACAAAAAGTCATGGGAAATGCACATATAATCTTTCAATGTCATCTTTTTATTCTTTAAAGAACTCTAGTGTGTTCTAATTTACGACTTTCTAATTAGCTTTGTTTACCTACCTTCCTTAGTCTGTATAATAGAAGACTAGGGCAGATTGAAGGTTGGATGAGAATTTGTGTATAGAATATCTATATTTGAATATAGAATACTTAGTGCAGTGCCCAGCCTACAGTAGGTATTTGATCACTCTCTGATCACTCTCTGACCAACCCTTTATATGTTAGCAAATTCTATTAGTTTGAAGCATCTTTTTTTTTGTTTTGAGTGTCTGCTGAGTCCTTGAGGTTTTTTACATGCCAAAGTTGCCCAACTAGATACCCCTCCATCTAGAAGATCTGTAGTCACACAGGTGTGCCATCAGATTAACCATCTTGGTGTAGATATGTCCAAACTGTCTGTCTGTCT
>NW_008337494.1:200100-205302 GCF_000622305.1 Nannospalax galili
CAATACTCTGTGGTAGGAGAGGATGCTTGGCTCAGCTCATGCAGAGAGAGGAAACTGGCCCTTCCCCACGCCCCTTTCCTTTTCCTTTTTTCCTATTCTGTCCTCAACAGTGAATCAGGACTGGATGTTTCTGTTCCGTTTCTTCTTTCCTTAGTTTATTGATTGTAATGATAATCTCTTGCAGAAACCCAGAAATGCCTTCAAAGCACTCTCAAGAACAATATTTTTCAACTATCTGAGCATCCCTCAGGCAGGGAAGTAGGCATATAAAATTGATATTATCTGAAATGTTGATTACATGTCCAAAGAATGCAGGACAGACAGCATTTTAAGATAGGAACAAACTGAGATAATGAGCTGTAATTAATCCAAGGTACATTTAGAGCCCTCTAGTCTCTCTCTCTCTCTCTCTCTCTCTTTCTCTCTTTCCCGTTTCTCCATTTTCACCCTCCTTCCCCTTCCCCCTCTTTTAAATATAAAATATACTTTAAAAAGGTACTTTAATTTCATTTTTTTACTTATTTTTTAAAATAAGGCATAATTAGTATAAAGCTACAGAAATTTTCAGTGTAAAAATGCTTTGTCTTGTGCATATATCCATGCAATTCTCACTACAATCATGACTTAAAAAAAATAAAAAACAGTTCTGGACTTCCTCCTCTGCCTCTGTAATTTCTTCTTTGTGTCCCTCCATGCTTCTCTAAGCAAGCATTGCTCTGCTTTCTGTCATAGATTAGTTCACATTTTCTAGAATTTTATAATAGAACAATGCAATAGTTGTTCTCTGGGGATGTTCTTGCTGTTTAGATGCCAGTATTTTGAGTTTCATCCATGCTGTTCCTTGTATCACCCATAGTTCGTTGATTATCATTGCTCAGTGGACTTCCCCTGAAGGGATATACCTCAGTGTGCTTAGTCACCTGTTCAGGGGCCTTTGAGTTGCTTCTAGTTTGTGCTATGACAAATAAAACTGATGCAGTGTTTGTGTTCCAAGTCTCTGTATCGATCTATGTTTTTATTTTTTCTTAGAAAAAGTAGAATAATTGGATCAGCTGGCTTCATTTGCATATTGGTGACAGTAATGTAGAGAATCTTTATCTAGGCTAATTTGATATCCGTTTATCTTCTGTAGTGAAAGTTTGTTCAAACTTTTGCCCCTTTATGTTGTTATTGTTTTCTTATTATTGTGGTTTGACAGTTCTTCATTACAGAAACGAGATTTTTAAAATCAACTACATGTATTGTTTTGCAACTATTTTCTCCTAATATGTGCCTTTTTTTGGTGATGCCATCTCTTAATTTTATTTTTAAATGGATGACTAGTGAAATTGGCCTTTCTTTTGTTATACAGTTTTGAGTTTAACACTGAGGAAGATTCATGTAAATCATTACCCCAATCAGAATACAAAATTCCTTGTAAAAAGTCATACATGATCTCTATTTTCAGATAGCTCTCTCCCTGATCTAGTCTCTGTCACTGTGGTTTTACCTTTCCAAGAATGCTGTACCAATAGAACTACACCGTCTGTGACCTTTTGAAAATGGCTTCTTTCATTCTACATAATGCCTTTGAGATTTATCCAATTTCTTGCTCATATCAACAATTTATTTCTTTGTACTACTGAGTCATATTCTATTTTACTGTTTATTTATTCATCAAAAGACTTCTGAGTTGTCACCCTTTGTGTGTCTTCTCTTCATTTTTAGTTTTTTCCTGACAGTTCTGGCTAGAGTTGTCATGTTGTTACATATTTCATTGAATTTTGGCTTTTATCTCTCTCTTTCTGTGTGTGTGTGTGTGTGTGTGTGTGTGTGTGTGTGTGTGTGTGTGTGTGTGTGTATGTGTGAGAGAGAGAGACAGAGACAGAGAGACAGATGAGAGAGAGAAAGAGAAGAGACCATGTATGTATAGAGATATGTGCATATGTGTGGAGTGTAGAGGCCAGGGAATAAGTTTGGGTATCATTCCTCAGGAACCATTAACCTTGTTTGTTGAGACAGGGTTCCTCACTGGCCTGGAACCTGCCAAGCAGGGTAGACAGACCAGCCAGTGAGTTCCAGGAATCTCCTTGTCTCTGCCTTCCCATTGCAGAGATTACAAGTGTTTGCCACCACACCGGACTTTTTTATGTGGGTTGTGGGGATCTACCTTAGATTTTCATGCCTCTGCTACAAGCACTTTACCAACAGACCCATCTCTCTAGCCCTTTGGCTCTCATTTTCACAGTCCCCCCCTTTCTGCTCACTTGAGGTTTAGCATTCTTTTTACTTTTCTAGTTCAGGCGGTTGTAGCCCTCTTCAGCTGTCTCCTTTCTAGTACTTTGCCCTGAGAACAATATGCATGTTTTCCTTTTTGGGCATACACCTTTTCTTCTCAACTCAAGGAATGTAGAGATTCTGCCAAGTTCCCCCCTTCCTGTGTTATATTTGGAAACTCTTCGAAGGCAGCAAGCAAGATTGCCTCATATTCTCCCATCTCTCTAGGTCCATCATCTCTTTTGATTGAAATGCTAAATAGTTTCTAACAGCGTCTAAAATTTCTTTCCTGCTTTCTGTGAAACACTGTTAAAATACATTTTATAATATGCTGGAGATCTTTTTGTTTTTTTAAATTACAAGATATTTTCTGGATATATCTTGAAGTCTAAAATACCATCATCTTCCTAGTGTGGTACATACTTGAATTATAAATTGAAATATATTTTTGAATTTATTAAAAAATTGTTTCTTAGTATGTCACCCTACCTTAATGACCCCAAAACACAAACATAATTGTTTTTTCATTGTGAAAGACAAATAAAGGAAAGTCTTCTAAATTGAATGCATTTGTAGTTTAAAATTGAGTAAAATGTTGAAGAGTAGACAATTATTGTTAATATGAACAAATATTTTAGATTGTCTTCATTAAAATATGCTTTTCCTTATGTCTTTCTGCCCAGAGAGAGCATCCTCGTGCCTGAGGCTTTACAATAAGCTGTCCTACCAGAGGCGACAACTTGGTAAAGTGCTGACCTCAGTCAAAATGGATTTCTTCTCTCTGCTTCCACTTCTACAGACCTCTGTCCTGTGCAGTTCTCTGCAAATTGTGCATATCATAGGTCTTTGTGACCCTAGGGATTCACCAAAGAAGTGAGGGAACATCTTTCTTGTTTATTAAGAGTCAGGGATCCAGGAACTGACTGCAACAGAATGAAGCTATGGTCTGGAAAACGGAAAGAGGCAAAGCGTTGGGAAAGTCTATAAACACTGTACGAAGATCTTACCTTTGAAAGGTTCTATGAGGAAGTAAAATCTAGGAAAGAAGCATCTTAAGGATGAAAAGCAGTAGAAGAGTTGTCTTTGCAGAGTTTGCTGTCCAGAAGCACAAGGCTGCTCTGAGTTTCCCCAGTCAAATGTGTAGGTGCAGCAAGAAGGTCTGAGTTTGAAAAGCTGAGGTCTGAGTGTTGTTGAGAGAGCTGGTGGAAATCTTCAGAATAGAATTGGAAGCCTGGCTTTGTTAGCTTTTTTAGGGAATGGAGGGCATGGGGAAAGTTTTGGGAGGGGATGCACAAACGAAGAGACAAAATGTCATGGCTCCTCTGCTCAACCTGGAGCTCTACACGAAGCAACTGAACTATGGACCAATCAAAACCAAGTAAAATAGTATGCTGACTAATCATGTTTCAAAAGTTTATTATCCACCACAAAATAGTGGCTACTATTTTTGACTACTGTCCCTTCCTTCTATATGTTTCATGATAAAGGGAAAGAAAAAGATAGGCTATTATAGCTGAAAGAGGAGTTATTTACAGGTATGATAGAAGAGGTCAAGATTTCCATGGAAATGTGGACCATGAACATAAACATGGTCCTGTGATAAATGTCCATGGAGGCCAGGTAAGGCTTGTTGAATCTTAGTAAACAAAAGCTGACAGAAAAAGAGTGGGTAGGTGACAGAGGGATTTGACTATGAAGGGATTTACTCTGGAAGGCTGAGTCTTCATTAGTGTGAGGGTCAGAGTCGAAGTAGAGAAGTTTACTGTGCTACTGTAGCAATTCAAGAAGTGAAAGGCTAAGGAAAGAATGCACATGCCCTGTCACCTAAAATGAAACCTTTTAAACGGATGCCTTCAGGAGATAATATTTTAACCCTGGCCATGGCTATATGTAAGAATATGAATTTCAGGGCAAGCCAGTTATCCCAAGTAAAGATACAATTTGATGAAGGATAGAAGACTTTATACCATACCTCAACTTGCTTCCCTAGGTAAGAGGGTGTATTAGGGTTCTGCAAAGAAACAGAATGGGTAGAATGAATATATATATATGTATAGAGGTTTATCAGCTTAGCTCACAGGATAGAGTCTGAGTAGTCCAACAATGGCTGCACCACACTGGAGAGGATGAGAATCCGTAGTCGCTCAGTCCACAAGTCTGGATGTCTCAGTAGTCCCAATCTGGCCCTGAAGGTCTGACAAATTCCAAAAGATCAGCTAGTCTTCAGTCTACAGCAGCAGAAATAACTCACCAGCGAGAGAGAAGGCAAGCAGCAAGATGCCTGGCGTTCTCCTCTGCCATGGCCTTTTATACCGGCTGCCATCAGAAGGTAACACCCACATTTAGGCTGTGTCTTCTGGCTTTAGATGATCCAACCAAGAAGATCTCTTTCATTTCAGTTAATCCCAAATCCAGTCAAGTTGACACCCAGGATTAGCCATCACAGGTCCACCCTTGTCAACTTGACACCCAATAGCATCTCTCTATGTCATGCTTAATTTTCAAATGAAAACAATGTTGAGGTCATAATTTCACCTAACATGATATAACTATCCCATAATACAATGACCAATGCATTATATATCTTAGAGTAGGTGATAAGGTCTTCGAGGAATGCTTAGTCCATTAGTGTCTCATAACCCAATATGATCATTTAGGTTCATAACACTTAAGTACTTAAAACACTTATCTCAATTATACATTCAAATAAGAATAGCACAAGTATCTGCTTAACATATGTGTATATATGCACAGGCCTATTCTTAACCAAATAGGACAAAAATACTCATGTCAATTATAATCCATGTTTCTGCAACTGGTCACGTGGCCTAAGTTGGTATTTGTAACTACCTTCCTCTACGACCCATTCTGTATTTCCTCCACCATCAGCAAGCACCTCTGCAGGTCTTGGCTCGTTCCCTGGAGGAGTGACCCATACTTTCATCC
>NW_008337494.1:205747-206514 GCF_000622305.1 Nannospalax galili
TTCTATCAAGCCAGCTGCTTCAGGATGGTGGGGAACATGGTAAGACCAATGGATTCCATGACCATGGGCCCACTGTCACACTTCTTTGGCTGTGAAGTGAGTTCCCTGCTCAGAAGCGATGCTGTGTGGAATACCATGACGGTGGATAAGGCATTCTGTAAGTCCCTGGATAGCAGTTTTGGCAGAAGCATTACGTGCAGGAAAGGCAAATCCAGAACCAGAATAAGTGTCTATTCCTGTAAGGACAAAACGCTGTCCCCTCCAAGATGGAAGTGGTCCAATGTAGTCAACCTGCCACCAGGTTGCAGGCTGGTCACCATGGGGAACAGTGTCATATCGGGGGCTCAGTGTTGGTCTCTGCTGTTGGCAGATCTGGCACTCAGCAGCAGCTGTAGCCAGTTCAGCTTTCGTGAGTGGGAGTCCATGCTGTCGAGCCCATGCATAACCTCCATCTCTGCCACCATGGCCACTTTGTTCATGGGCCCATTGAGCAATGACAGGGATAGCTGAATAAAGAGGCTGACAATCCACAGAGTGGGTCATCCGACCTACTGAATTATTGAACTCATCTTCTGCTGAAGCCACCTTTTGATGAGCATTTACATGAGACACAAGTATCTTCACATCCTTTGTCCATTTGGAGAGAT
Source organism: Nannospalax galili (assembly GCF_000622305.1). Taxonomy (NCBI): domain Eukaryota; kingdom Metazoa; phylum Chordata; class Mammalia; order Rodentia; family Spalacidae; genus Nannospalax; species Nannospalax galili. The sequence continues at coordinate 206,395 of NW_008337494.1, forward strand.
CTGTCCACATACGTCTTTCCCAAATGTCTTTCTCACCAATTTTCCAATCATGCTCCTTCCAAGTCCCTGACCATCCAGCCAAACCATTGGCTACAGCCCATGAATCAGTATATAATCGGA
>NW_008337494.1:208158-209271 GCF_000622305.1 Nannospalax galili
TGGTGGGAATCACCACCCCTGCATCTTTCAAATCCTTGATGGTGGCACTAATTTTTGCAATCCCTCCAGGGATGTGATACTGTTTTTGGTTCACTATTTCCCCTGGCAGAGGAAATTCCAGTGGTTTCCATTTGGCCTTTCCAACCATAATAGCTGTCACTCCACAGGTCAGGGAACCAATGTGGGGATTCTTCCAATTCCTAAGTATATCTATCCCAATTATACATTTTGGTACAGGGGAAATAACCACAGGATGAATTCGGGGACCCACTGGACCCACTGTCAGTCAGACTTCAGCCAAAACTCCATTTATCACCTGACCTCCATAAGGCCCTAAATAACTGGAGGGCCATAATGCTTTTTAGGGTCTCCCGGAATCAGTGTCAACTTGGAACCAGTATCCAATAGGCCACGGAAAGTCTGATTATTTCCTTTCCCCCAATATGATTATTTCCTTTCCCCCAATGTACTGTTACTCTAGTAAAAGGCCCCAGGTCCCTCTGGGGAAGGATGGGTGAGAGGCGAACAGCATAACTCTTTGGTACTGTGACAAAGTCCTTCCTCAAGGGCACCCAGCTTTCCCTTCATTCAAGGGGTTCTGGGTCTGTAAACTGTCTCAAGTCTGGAAACTTTGACTGAGATTCTCTATTGCTATGATCTAATACTGACTTCCTGTCATTCGTCCTAGAGCTTTTCTGCTTATACAGGATACTGACTTCCTGAGCTTTTCTGCTTATACAGATCAAATAAAAACTTAGTAGGCTTCTTATGTATGTGGTCCCTGAAAGCACCATGATGGATTAGCCAGTACCACAGATCCATTTGAGTCATGCCATTGTAGGCATTGTTTTGCCTTTGCCGCCCATTACAATAAGCACACTCACTTTGTTTTTGGTAATTCAGTACTGCCACCTGACCCCTACTCCAAGGTCCTGTTACACCTATTATATTTACATTTAATTTATGCAGTTGAGCAGCAGCATCTCCAACTGTAAGATTTGGCATAAAGAAAAGAGCAGAAACAAAGCTCTTCAAACGTCCTGGTGTCTCTCTCAGTAGTTTCCATCTTATAAAATCAGTAAAAGGCATGTCCTCTGGGCCCTCCCATTGTGG
>NW_008337494.1:209355-209975 GCF_000622305.1 Nannospalax galili
CAGCTTCCATATTAAAGCTAGAATCTCCATTCAGGGGGACCATGTCAGTAAACTCAGCCTGATCCAATTTTATGTTCCTTCCACCATTATCTCATACCCTTAAAATCCATTCCCAGACATATTCATTAGACTTCTGCTTGAAACAATTAGCAAATTCACTAAGTTCTTTAGTGGTGTAGCGTATCTCCCCATGGACCACACTATCTATCTCTCCTCTAGGGGCCTGCTTAGCTTTGAGTCTGGTTATAGGTCTAGAGGCAACAATAACTGGGCCTTGAGGGACATCAGCATCCTCTTGTTGAATGGGATTAGTTTCCTCAATGGGATTAGTTTCCTCAGGCAAGGGTGGGGATGGTGGGTCTGTTGAGGGTGGGGAGATTAATTCATCAGGTGAATCAAATTCCTCAGAGTCTGAGGATTCAAAATCCTCAGCCTCCTCAGGGTTCTCCCACACATTGCCATCCCACATGTCAGGATTCCAATCTTTTCCTACCAATGCCCTCACCTTTACTGCTGACACCCTTCGAGGCTGGGAATTAAATATGTGTTGTAGGTCAGCCAAACGTTTAATAAGGTCTCCAGCTTGATTTTCTGCAGCTTTAGCTCTCTGGCTGCTGGAG
>NW_008337494.1:210495-221903 GCF_000622305.1 Nannospalax galili
ACAAATTCCAAAAGATCAGCTAGTCTTCAGTCTACAGCAGCAAGATGAACTCACCAGCGAGAGAGAAGGCAAGCAGCAAGAAGCCCCGCGTTCTCCACTGCCGTGGTCTTTTATATGGGCTTCCATCAGAGGGTAATGCCCACATTTAGGGTGTGTCTTCCAGCTTCAGATGATCCAATCAAGAAGATCTCTTTCAGTTAATCCCAGATCCAGTCAAATTGACACCCAGGATTAGCCATCACAGAGGGTTCTGGCCATCTTTCATAGAAATAACCCTGCCTGTCACCTGTTCACCTTACCAACTAATTTTGATTAGAAAGCAGAACAGAATTCTGCAGAGGAACAGTCACAGACTCATTTACACATAGCCATTCAGCCATTGGTTAGGGGGCATGAAGAAGAAAGAACATTAACTTGGAGTGATGTGAAGGTGCTAGGGTGTGTTTGGATTATTAGAGGATACCCAGCCAGAGAGACATGGTGCATGTGATAAGCCACGTCTCATATTCAAATCCTCTGCCCACAGCATTTCCTGTCTGCCCCTAGTTAGGGTCTCAGAGGCTTGTCCTCAGCCCTCCATCTGGGCTTGCTAAGCTGTCAAATAGGAGCAAACTTCAGCTGTGCTAAAAAGGACGGAGCCTAATAGTGCAGGAGACAGACCTTGTTTGTAGGTGGTCACTTCCTAATTTATGGTTGACTTTACACTTTTGTTTTAGCTTCTCCTTGAACACATTCCTGACTATGTACCAATAAAAACAGCTCTATTTTAACACATTTCCAAACAATTCAGAGCAGTTTACCTCTAACTTATAGAATGACATTAAAAATTTTTTAATTATTTTTATTTTTTGTATGTATAAGTGTTTTACCTGCATGTGACTAAGTGCACCCATGTTGTGTAATGCCCACTGAGAAGAGGGAGTTAGATCCCCTGGAACTGTAGTTATGGACAGTTGTTAGCTGCTATGTAGGTGCTGGGAATTGAACCCAGGTTCTCTGTAAGAGCAGTTAGTACTCTTAACTGCTGAGCCATCTCTCCAGCCCCAGAATGGCATTTTTCGGTTGTGCCACAGAAGTTCTTCGGCTAAGTGCAATTTTGTTTGCAAAGATACCCCACTACTATCCCATCTGTCCTTCAGTGGTTCTAGAACCAAATTTGACATAGAGCAACAGATTCCAAGGACTTGAGAATCCCTTGTTACTCTCAGAGCAAGAAGCAAGAAGAATCTTGCTTCTGGTGATAATGTTTGCTCTGTGAAAAAAGCTATTTCAAGCTGTTGGTTTTCCCAGTAACGCATTTTTGAAAATATTTCTGATTAGATGTATACAGAATTTTTAAAGTGCTTTGTTCAAAGTAATAAGGTAGTCAATAACCCTTAAGTTCCAATGAGAGAGAGAGAGAGAGAGAGAGAGAGAGAGAGAGAGAGAGAGAGAGAGGAGTATATGTTTTGTTTTAAGGCAGGATCTCATTCTAGCCCAGGCTGACTTGAAACTTTGTAACCCAGGCTGGCTCACAGTGAACCTGTTACTTCAGCCTCTAGAGTTTTGGGATAATGTGTGAACCATCATGCCCAGCTCCAAGTTAGTGCTTAAAGTCTGATGTTCTTATGGTTCCTAGAACTAGACAGATTGATGCTTTGAGAATATATTCATTGACCATGATTCAAAAATAGTCATGCTTTGTGGATGATCTACTGTGCCAGGCATTGTATTGGACAGTTTGTTCAACTTGCATTTTCAACTACCATATGGTTCAATGAAGTGGTTATTTCTCCCTTCCCCTGTTCTCTGTAAACAGGAGGAAACTGAAGTTTAGAGGAATGAATAGAAAGAGGAGAGGAAGGGATCAAAGGAGTGTAGTCAGATGTATGATGTCATAATTGTGCAATGTTTCCAAGCGTTCTGGATACAAACGTGGAAAACACTTGATTGCCTACCTTTTGATCACAAATGAAAAATTTTTGTCCATCAATTAGCATGTTAGAGCAGGTAGACACAGGGACTGTGAGTGTAGGCTAGCAGTCATCCCAGGGATGATGATAATTACACAAAATGGAAGATGCCACCATGTTACTATGTTCAATATCACCATATGATACCTCCTAGCTAAGGTTGTCTTGTCAAACAGATCTAGAAAAAACTCTAAGTTCCTATTCTGGTTTCCTACACTATAATATATTTTGGAAGTATTTGCTCAGTGAATGCATGTTGAAAGATTATACATGGCACCCTCAACCCCCAGCTGGGTGCTGAGCTCTATATTATAAAGAACGCACTGAGAAGGGTAATGATCCTGTACTCTGGGACTTTACATTCTAGAGGTACTATTCTGATTGGTTAGAAATATACAAAAAGAAGTAAGAGGTACCATTGTGTCTGACCCCAGTTCATGTTTTCCTGTGAGCGTCCTCTTGGCTGTCCCATCAAGTCGGCATCTCTCCTCCGCTTTATTCTGGGAAAGCATTTTTCTTTTAGCCACAAAAGGGAGGCACGATCTTTGGGGGCTTCTGCCATGGACCGATGGTCTGCAAACTAAAGATATTTGAGAACCACTGACCTATGGCCAGATTCTTTGAGAACTGCACTAGGGAACGTTTCAATTCTGGGTCTTTTTTTCCTCAGGGTCATATGTCTGCATGTGCAGAATGTGAAAATCATGGTCAGAAAGCCAGCAGCTTCAAATCTTAAGTGGAACAAGTCAGTGCTGCTTTGCTCCGTAACAAATGAACAAAGAGAAAGTGGACGGGAGCTCAGATATTTTTATCTTGCATCATGAATGTTACATTTATGCTTGTTTTCAGATTACATATAGGTCTTTCTCTCTTGAGAGAGAGAGAGAGAGAGACAGTTGCCTGTTAAGGCAGTGGGATAGTGAGCTCTTTGGAGTTAGGAATTTCAAATCCCAACTTGGTTCTTAGATCTTCATGCTTAAAACATCCTGTATATTTTCAGGTACAGTGACAAGGTTAAGTGTTTATTTAAAGAAGCCAAATAAGTGTGTTCTGTTTGATCACAGAGACTGTTGATATTTGCTTTTGTGTGCTCACCTCCTGCACGTCTGTGGCAGAAAACATCCTCTTACTTAGCCTGAGTATTCATATGAATTGAATTTATCATTTTTAAAAGGGCAGGTGAAAGTCATTTTATTAAAAGGAAGACGTTTATCTGTGAAAACTCATGTCCCATGGGGTTGCAGAATCTCAAAAAAAAAAAAAAAACAAGAAAGAAAAGAAAGAAAATACAATTTATTCCATGCATTCCTAAATGCAGACTCACCTTCTTAAAAGGGTGGAAAACAAATGAGGACAGAGCCTAAAGCTGGAAATGAAAAACAAACCAGGAAAAAGAAAAGAAATTTCCCAACTTTTGTTAATGTGTAGGCATTCAGCTCTCACTGTTCATTAACACACATATTGCCAATGCTTGGCAATGAAACGGACATTTTTCTTGAGTGGGGTCGAAAAACTAATTATTTGCCATATGGTGGCTGGCTCAGCAACAATCACTGAAGCTGTGGAAGCAAAGGGAAGTTGGCCGAATGATTTCTTTGGGCAGTTTGCACAGCTCCGACTCTCTTGACATATGCCATTCATGTGGCCCCTGGAGAACAGATGGGCTGGGCTGGGAACGCAGGGGAAGTCGTGGCTGGGACCTACTGGCAGCCCCTGTCTCTTTATCCTTCAGAATGACTCTAAATCACATGACGTGAGAATAACAAGGAGAGGATTGTACTCTAAGGATTTCCCTGCCTTCTTTTATAAAGCCACAGCGTAATTTTGACTGCCTTTTCGTATTTTGTTTATTAAAGGGATCAGGGGTTTAGATGAAAGAGATTCCTGGGTTGTGGATAGGGTCTGGCCTATGCCAGTGACACTTGCTTATTGTCAGGAGGCAAAATGTTGGCAGTTTGATAAGGGCTAAGAAAATGGGGGGGGGTAAATTAAAATTTAAATTACTTCTTATTTGTTCTTTTCCTGTTTGCAAATCTCACATAGGCAGGTTAAGATAAGAGCTGGTTTTGAGTCAGATCCTCAGAGCGCCTACAAAAAGCTCTTGGGAGTTCATTTATTATTATTTTTCCTTCTCCAGGGGATCTGGTGTAGGGTAATATGAATGCTGTACATGTACAGTGTGGGGTTGGGATTTTTACATTGTCCAAAAGAGACACTATGAAAGGAGGAAAAAGTGGTCCATCAGAGATAAACTGGGCATATCTACACATCAAAGACACAAGCAAGCTAAAATTGTTCATACCCAGCAACTTAAATTGTAACTAAGAAGCAGGGCTTGAAGTCAGGGCACTGGAGTGACAGCCCCAGGCAGGTACGAGGCTGCTGGCATGTGGGACTTGCAGTTAGTATCTGTCATTGTTCATGGCCGTCATAATGAAAACTGGCCTCCAGAGCTACTTCCCACAGAGAGAGCCTCCTGGACTTGGGCCACAGTGGTTCACATCTTGTATGCTTATCAAAACCCAGGGGCTTAGGGGTCTGTGACTGAGGAGTCTCATTTATTTTATCCCTTTTTAATATTTTGAACTTCCATCATTGAACATTTGCTTTAAGTACAAGATGATCTTGAAACAAGTATGCTCAGAAGTTTTTGACTTGTTCTGGATGTGCAGATCTGCTATAAGTATAAACTTCCATTGCCTGTATTCACTGTACATGGTACTGTGTTGCTAAGGACTCTTCCACACATGTGTAACTGCATGTTGAGCTCAATGTACAAATCTGAGTTTTAGACCAAATAGAACACAGTTAACTGAAAGAGGCAAACTGTTCAACAGTCTTCTTTCCTTCCTGCTTCCACAATTTATTTTTAACTTTTGGGAAGTCTGCTGTAAGGGTTTGGATGAAGCTGTGTTTTCTACAGTATGAATTTAGTTCCCTGTTGTGTGAACTAAAGCCATGAAATTCTGGCTTCTGATAACAGAATGATGACTGGTGCTTTCTGAGCACTCGCTGTGTGAGAAGGACTCCTTGAGAGAACCTGAAACATATCATCTTACATAATCATCACCATCCCACATGAGGGAATTGATTTGTCTGCGGTCCCAGAACCAGGTAGAGATTGGAGAAACAATTCAAACCCAGCCTCATCTGATTTCAGCATCTGTCACCGTGGTTTCCTTTGTGAGGAAACGTGGTGACATCAGAAGCTGTAGGGAAGAGAAAGAAAGCCTGCTCAGATCATTCTTGGGCGTAAGTCTATCACTCAGCCCTCAAATTGGTGTAGTTTTTTGTCTTTATTTATTTATTTTTTGTATTTTTTTTTTTAGAAAGGGTCTCCCTCTAGCCCCAGCTGTCCTGGAACTCACTATGTAGACCAGGCTGGCCTCAAACTCACAAAGATCTGCCTGCCTTTGCCTCCCAAGTGCTGGGATTAAAGGCGTGCGCCACCACGCCCGGCTTGGTGTAGCTTTTTAAATCACTTAGTGAGACCCAAAGCCATAACTAGCATTGCATACATTTATTCCTTCCTCCCCGAAATTCTTCTTTGTGTACCAGACCTTCAACTGGAATGTTTTTCTGAACATCTGTTTGAATCTCAGAACAATGAGGTTAGTCCTGTCAGCAATCCAGTTTTCCCAAACTTCATCAGCTAAAGTCAAGATCAGAATCTTAAAATTTCAGATTTTTAGGATGTAAGCGGGCTGCAGTTGAGTTAAAGAGCAAAAATTACCTACACCTCAGTTCTATCTGCAAGGATCTTTTGCAGATGAGTTAACATTCATGGGTATGGAACTTTAACACTTTTTATGAGGATAGACACAAAGGAACCCCTAAACACTGCCTAGCATGGTGCAAGCTTTTCTGAGGACACGGTAGCAGGCAAGGTAGACATTCTGCGGTTAGACAATTAGAATCTTGCACATGTTTTCAGATGCAGGTGAGTGCTAAATTAGAAAATCACAGAGTAACAACATAGAGACTCATATGGCTTTGGGACTTACACAATCTGTTAAGACTTTTTTTTTTTTTTTTTTTCATGTTCTGGAAATTGAACCTAGGAGATCACTCACACTAGGCAAGCACTTTACAAATAGAGCTATATCTTTGGCCATTTTTGTATTGTTGTTTCTTTATTTTGTTTTTGTTTTCAGCAGAGTTTCTCTAAATTGACCAGGCTTCCCTTTAATTAAATTTGCAACCCAGACTAAACTTGAATTTGCAGTCCTTCTGCCTTAACCTGCTAAGTAACTGGGATTTGTAAGATTGTACCACCAGGCCCTGCTGCTGTTGAAGGTTCTTAAACATTTTATTTATTTATTTATTTATTTATTTATTTATTTATTATGTATATGTGTGTTTTGCCTGCATGTTATGTAAGTGCATCATGTATATACAATGTCTGAAGAGGTCCGAAGATAGTGTCCCCTAGAACTGGAGTTACAGTGAGTTGGTGACTGATATGTGGGTTATAGGAACTGAACCCGGGTCCTCTGCAAAAGCTTTTACCTGCTGAGCCATCTCTCCAGCCCCAGCTCTAGAGGATCCTTAGACTAAGTCAGTGACTTCCCTGAGCTGTCCTCAGGCTCCCATTTCAAAGCCACATCGAACTTCACGGTTTACAGAATTGGCTCCAAACATGATTTCACCACCCTGACTTGTTCCCTTTGGCAATCATTTGTAGCCACTGATCCAGACAGCCCACCCCTTACTTTGTGTAAGGAGAATTGGGTTCTTACTTGTATTAACAATGATTTCATTTATAGATATATCAATCCACAATCTTGGGAATATATAGAAAACAGTTGGAATTGAGATTAGAATTTTTGAGCTGAAGTGCTTTTTTATTTGATGGCTACTTTTAAGCCAACTATGAAAATTCAATAATTTCCTTTGTGAGAAAGGTTGTTTCTTATTGTATAGAGCTTTCTCTTAGAACAACACGTTAGTTTACATGAGACTAAAATTTCTTTGGGAAAAATTTACAGTTACTTAAAGAATTACATTAAATTTAATTAAAATGTAAGACTTTGGAGGAAGTTACTTTAAAAGAAAGCTTCTCTTTTGTTAGTGGAATGGCTGGTCTTAAGGTTAACTAGGCTGGTAATGTCAAGTGCTAAGGCCAGAGTCCTGTAGCCGACCTCAGTCCAGGGCAGGAACACAGTGCATCTGACTTTCACCTTCTCTTCTTTCACTCCTCCTTTCTTCAAATTCCTGTTTCTTGAACTGCTTCAAAATCACACTCTTAATTTCTGTTTTGTATCCTGGATCTCTGACCTCCCAATTTATGTTAACTGAGATGGTCTCAGTCTGTTTTCTGTTGCTGTCACAAAATAGTTGAGATCAGGTAATTTATGAAGAATAGAGGTTTATTTAGCTCGTGGTTCTGGAGACTGGGAAGTCCAAGAGCATGATAGCACCATCTAGCGAGGACTTTTCCTCTGCTTCATGTCTTGTGGAAGGCATGTAGGTCCCAGACTGTGCCCCCTCCACTTCGTTCTTCAAGCTGGTCTCTCTAGTGTGTAGTCTTTCATGTGTCCTTTTGCCTTGTGGCCCCCTGGCATCCCTTACATGCTTCTCTTGTTTTCCTCTTTGGTACCCTAGGTTTGCTGCGTCTTCACCATTCTACAATATGTGTGATTTTCTGGCCTTCCATCATACTATAAACTCAATGAAAGCATAGTGTGCCTCAGGCCCTGCCACCTGGCAGTCGCTCATTTGAGTAGACGTGAATAAATGAGTGAACAGCTGTCATCAGTTCAAGGAGCTGATGATTAGATCAGTATTAAACGTAAAGTTCTATGTCTTTTAAAGTAAAAGACATTACTAAATGTCTTTTAAAGTTTAAAGACATCTTCATCATCATCATCATCATCATCATCATCATCATCATTATTATTGTGTACGTGTGTATCTGTGAATTGGGCATGGGCTTATGTATGCTGTGGAATCATGTGGCAGTCAGAGGCCAACTTTGTGGAGTCAGTTTTCCCCTTCCACCATGTGGATCCTGGATATCAAAGTCAGATCATTAGGTTTGTACAGCAAACACTTTTATCTGCTGAGATGATCTTTTCAGCCCAGCTCTGTATCTCTTACATTGGAGAGTTGGCTTGTTATATGAAGTAGAATCATGAATTAGCAAATGTAACTGGGTGTTTTTTTTAATAATATGCTCTTTGTAATGATTCTACAGGTCAGATGTAGACCTCAGATATGCCTTGTTTACCATGAACAAATTGTCTCTCTCTGTCTCTGTCTCTCTCTGACTCTCCTGTCTGTCTGTCTGTCTGTCTCTCTCTCTCTGTATTTGCCTTATGTGCTTGGCTCCTAGATATTTGAATTTACTACTCTAGTTTATGAGAAACTCTCAAGCCTAAGTCTAAGTCTAAGTCTAAGTCTAAGTGACACATCTACAATGCAACTTCTACACCTAAGGCTTATACACATAGTGGAACAAGGGGTAGAGAGAACACTAATGCATCTCTCAACTCTCATCAATGAAGCTCCCTCATTCAGCAGAGGGTTATGAACACGAAAGGACACAAATAACCAAACTGTAGAGAATAAGAGTCTGCAGAGTGTGGGTCCTTGGCCAGGACTTCTATATTAAACTTCACCCACCCAGGGCTCTGGGATCATCGTATAAGAGGGGGTGGAAAGATTGTAAGAGCCAGGAAGGAGGTACATAACCATATGGAAACAGAGTCTTACAGGCTCCTGGGACCTTGCTCATATTAACCTAGAGCAATGGTGTCAGCATGCACAAGACCCATGCAGACTCAAGCAGACAAAAACCCAGCACAGAGCTGTGGAAATGGGCAGCAGGCCCCAATCTTAGCTGAAGAATTATTGGCAGCTGATTATTGCTGGGTGAGGAAGCGCTGATCTTCTTAAAAGGAGGGACTCTAGATAGGCTGACTAGACCTCAGTGGATGAATTTACACTGAGGGACATCTGGGGACACTAACTTGGCACGATAGGCCTTAACACAAATGACATAAATTCTAGCGTGGGGTATGGGAGGGGGCCAATGGGGAAGGGGTATAAAGATGATTAAGATGTTTTGTAAGAAATACACAAAAATTCAATAAAAAATTTCCAAAAACTTAGCTATCAAATTTTTAGTATGTAAGAACTGAAAAAAAGAATCCCTCTTACAAAATGACACTTGAGTTTCTTTTAAATAGAGCTAGGTGAGTATTTTTTTCTTGTTTACAGGAGATATTACTAGAATATAGCTGCTTTCATTTCAGTTCACCTGCAGTGAGGAACTTATGTTTATCCTCAGGTCGTTTCTTTCCACATTTAGTCACATGTCTGTAGTCATGAATGAAATGGAAGGCTGTTATTCAAAGCGTGTGTTGCCCTCAAACTTCTCTGCTTCGTTGGTATCATGTTTGGCCATGAGACAAACATTGGCTACTGAAGTTTGAATAGAAGAGAGTTCCTTCTGAGGAGAAGCTGTGAGGGGCACATTTTCCCCCTCCTCTAAGACCAGCAGTGTCTCACATAAGGGCTGCTCCTTCCACATGAGCCACAGAAAGAGTGCGTGGAACAGAAATGAAGTCAGCCTTCTGATGAGCATAAATCATGAATGACAACAGTTATTTTACACTTCAATTAACCATTGAGACTTCAGTTGTCATAACAGCATAACTCAGCCTTGAACTGACATATTGGCTTGAAGTTAGGTTCGAGGTGATTTCCCATCAGTAGTAGGATTTTGAAGTGATTTGGGGAAGTATTGATCCTAAATGAGCTAGAGCAAAAAATGTAAGGCAATAATGGAAGACTTCCTTAATAATCTTTTCTTTTGCCTTAGGACAAATAGTGTCCTGAAGTTTTGTAGAGGTGTCATGCTGTTATGAAAATATAGTGCACCAGTCCCTTCCCCAGCTCTGCCTGCCTATCTAGAGCTATGGAATCCTTGAGCACATTAGCATTTCTGAGCCTCAGTTCTCCCATGTCTAAGATGGAAGATATTAATATCACTGTATATCATAAAATTACTTTGAGGTACTCCTCTCTTGTGAAAGATTTTGTCACACTGTTTGGTGATTGTCTGTTTACTTATCCCCACATCTCTAAGTTCAAGTCTTTTAAAAAGACAGATCCCTGATTCATTGCTCCGACATAATGTCTTGCATACAATAGCTATTAAAAATGAATGGTTATGTGAAATTTGTATGTTGTAAGTTCTATTTGAGAATGAGTGATAGATGGAGCAAATCTGGAATGTCTTAGTCACATTGGCAGGAAGCTGACTGCATGCTCACTAGGGCACATGCAGCACTTTGTGCCTTGGTGCATTCTGTAGGGTAGTGGTGCTGGAGCCACTAACCATGTCGTCCAGTCCATCCAATTGAAGAAGACCAAAGCTTTGGTATTGTCAACCACTGGTAAAGTTGGGTGAGAGAATGTGGCATTTGCCTGGAGTGCTTTACACAGTAGGACCTGGAAGCACCTGGTAAAGCAGGCAGGTAAGAAAGCAGAAATGTAATTACATGGAGGAGGCAGTCTGCCTGTTTGAGGTAGCCTGATGTCTGGCCAATTATCAGCCAGTCCTGTAGGAGGGGAGCAAACCTAGGGCTAAAATACAGGACTGCTGAGACTTTGACATTGGGTTCCTAAGTTTACACACACAAAATGAGAAAGATAAGGAAGACATAGACAATCCTTGCAAACCAGAGAGTCAGGTAAGGACACAGATGACTATAATTCAAGATGATGCAGGTGGTGAGAGATAAAGCCAGTAGGGAGTTAGAACAGAGAGAAACACCAAACAAATACTGTCCGGAAGCAAGAAATAAGTATTCATGAATGACAGTGGTAGTGGACGTATGCTTCATTCTTCTCCAGGGAGTCATACTTGTCATGGGTAGCCACCTGAGATAAGTTCAGACCTCATGTGCCTCTCTGTTCTGCTGCCGAGTAACCGTCACCTTTGCTTTAAAGGTAATAGCTACCGATTATCTAGAATTTGATAGCAAAGGGTGTATTGAGACTAATTGGTCTGACCCTGTTAGGGGCCCCCGACTCCTACTCAGGCAGTTCCTTTACCTCCATGAAACTACTTCTTTATTTCTGAAAAAAAAGATAAAACAATAAGAAAATTATTAGTAGTATGTAACACAGATATAGTCCTTTGTATACAAGTCCGTAGGAGTTGGGCTGAATTGCTAAATTATTTTATATAAAGTATTAAAAATAATAAATATTGGGGCTGGAGAGATAGCTTAGCGGTTAAGAGCACTGACTGCTCTTGCAGAGGACCAGGGTTCGATTTCAAGCACCCACATGGCAGCTAACAACTGTAACTCCAGTTCCAAGGGAACTGACACCTTCTTCTGACCTCCACAGGCACTGTGCAGAATGGGTTCACTTACACACAGGCTGCCTCATACACTCATACACTTAAAAAAAAAAAAAAACAAACTAAAATAAGACGTGGTA
>NW_008337494.1:222008-222315 GCF_000622305.1 Nannospalax galili
TTACCTACTTGCAGGCAATACATGTATATACATAAAATAATAAAATATATAAAAAATATATATGTTCAGTAGTACATATGTAATAGAGTTTTGGGTGGACTGAATGTGAAGAAATATGTTATAAAACACATGAAAGTTATGCATTAATTATATTTCCTATAATACTTTTATTTCTATAGTGGGTAGCAAATGAACTAAATAAGTCCATCAACATTTTTATCTTTCTTAAAGCTTATGCAACTCATTTTTTGAATTATAAATATAAGATTGTTTTGAATTTTGACAACTTTGCCTAACAAAACGAGTT